>NW_002061015.1:23011-35328 GCF_000150275.1 Trichoplax adhaerens
CTCAGCACTACTCACATACTGTACGTCCTCTGTACTCACAGGTGCATGCCGTATTACTCACAACATGCAGTACAACGAGTAGATCATTTCTTCTTCTTTCTTTGATCTTTTGTGTAAGAATAGCACGGCATGAGATCGCGTTATTGGTAACCCTATCTGGCCCACAGCTTTGGCTGGACTTTGCTTCAATAAATCAAGTCTGATACTGCCATTAGTATACTCTTACTTGATTGAGATGGATTGCATTCAATAATCAACAACAGGATTGGACGGAGCACTGTTGGCAATCGTCTCCACCTGTATTTGTCGGAAAGTACGTACGTTTGTACATCGCAATGATTGAAATGGCTACGATCATGGACTAACTACTGCAGTAGATGGCTACTGAGACAAAAAGAACGATTGTCTCAGAAACTCCCCTGGTAGTATCTAGCAGACGATAATTGGAGTTGATATTACGAGTAAGCGCCTATTCATTTTACTCAGCCCAGTCCAGCACTGTGCAGTACTGAAGTCGTAATCAGTGTAGCCGACTGATTCGACAGAGGTAAGAAGTCGAACTAAGACGTCTAACCCAGCACAAACCATCGGGGAGTAAACTATCTACTATCTACCGTTTATGCTAGACGACAATTAAGAATTCATTTATTACTACTTGAAGAGCAGCTGCTTATATATGCAGCATATTCACATTCAATTACAGCGTTAACGAATTAACATACTGTGGCTCGACTTGAACCAATGATCAATATTCGTTACATCGAAATTGCCGATGATGATGCAAGCCGTACAGTACAGTACTGGTACATACTGTACCGTATACGAGGTATACAGTAGTATAATAAGCTAGACAAGCTCTTATTTAATTTTTATTCATTGTATCCAAATCACCGATGATCGTGCACACGGAAGTCTGCAAAGAAAATGTCGGTAAGAAAGTAGCTCTTAACATAGAATGCCTTAAACCATTAGCATTCATTGTAGAATATGCAGAGTATAATTAGTGCTGTAGAATCGATAGTGTAGATACATTGCTAACTCAAATGATTGTAAAGGCTGATTACAATGAATGAACTTGACAATTCCTACCATGGGGAATGTAGACGTACGTCGTATAGGAAATGGTAGTCATTGACGCCTAACCATGTCAATAAATAGCATCATTAGCTATACATGTTGTAATATTCTCAGATAGACTCAAAAACCCGCTTCATTATCCTTATTCTACAATTCTACTCGATCTACGTTAAGCCAATAATTTATTACACAGGTTTGGTTGGTTCTACCCTTGCACCTCGTATAGGTAATGTAAACGATGGAACTACTTACTTAGTTGAATCATCACCAGATACTGTAGCATAGAAAGACACTCCATAGCATGTTAGAACCCATATTATGTCCATGTTATATCCAAAAATAGTGGATATTAGACGTGAGTGATGATTTGTTCAACCATGAAATGAGCTATATCACTCTATTTATTATTGAGCGATAGAGCGTCTCAAAAACGATAGGATAAAAATTTCAATTTCTTGTCAACTTCATTTGATTAACGTGCGTACAGTACATGAATTCAGTGATTGGACTTGATCCATTCAGTCCTTCTACCAATTAGTTTATCGAACAGTATAAAATCCTCCAAGAATACAGTAGAAGCTTGTATAATCTTACAATTTGACCTCCAAACGTATTGCATCTTAAATTAGGGCTATTTTACTGGCATGCAGTATTTTCATTTGTGTATCAATGGATGACTTTCGCTAAGAATGCTAAATGTGTTGTACTTTAGAACAATAATATACTGTACTGTACAGTGATTAAGTAATCCGTAATAATATTAGCTATAGTTGAGTTGAAAATGGACAATGTAATTATTGTAATATATCTCTCTTTAGATTTAGAATATTACCAACAAGCACAAGTTAAAAATGGAAGATTATTCTATCAATAGCTATGAAATGGCTGTTCAATCTGCGGATAAAATCTCAACAGGTAGAAACAATAATATTTTATTGCTAACTAGCTATATTACAAGTACTACATACATATTTTATACCTATAAGTTAACAAAACGAACACATTTTATAACTTTCTACCAAATCATTTCATTATTATTAACTATTAACTTTTCCTTTTGTAAAAATGAATTAATTCCAAGATGAGAAATCGACGTTTTCTAAGTTAAGCCGTCGTAAAACAATCTATGGAATTATTATTGTACTCGCAACGGCTGTTACTTTTAGTCTTTTTAACCAATTTGGAAAGGTTACAGTCTCAACTGAGAGTAATTTCACTTCGATGACTTTCTTTACTTGGTAAGTATAATAATTCTAGTACATTATACCAACGATACATGATACTAGGATAGAATATTGTATTACTAAATATACCCACTGCTAAACTTAATGCAGGTGTATACTATTTTCTACATTTAATTTTTCCAGTCTAAAATAACGATAAAATAATAAATATAGTCAATGTCACTCTATTTTGTTTATAGGATCACATTAAAAATTGAAAGCTTTTTACTAAATCATATACTATATATGATAATTTTACACTCTAATAGTTCTTTCCACTTGTTAACCTTATACGTATTTATAAACACTACAATCTCATAATTGTCGGTTGTCACTAAATTGATTTTTACAGTAATAAATTACATGTAGGCTTCGATTCTCATTAAATTTTAATTTCTTAATACATTAACCTATGCATAGGGTTTCAGCTTCAACTACCATACTCACTTTTCCAATCCATGCCATATTGTTAATGATTTTTAAGGGTGAAAGCTTACGCCAAATATATAGGTATCCTTGATAATATATTATATGCCGTATATCTAGTTACCTATTGATTTATTGAACTTACTAGATAAGCGTACCGTAGGTATATTAATCTTCTATTTTAGCTCTTACAAATGCATCGTGCTAATACTTACCCACACTTACGATAGTATCACTTAGCTAAGAAAATAACTAAACTCTGATTGTTTTTAATGTTATTTAGAGAATCAATAAAAATTTGTCCACGCAAAGATATCAAAAAAGTATTTTGGTTACGCTTGTTACCATTAGCCATAAATATGAATATGGTTATCGTATTAAACTATTACCCTTTAAATTTTACGGCCCCAACCGATGTTACAGCAGTTTTTTCATCGGTACTCGGCATGGTTTATGTGCTATCTATCATATTTTTGAAAGAGCCATTTATATTGCTTAGGGTAAGTGTTATCATAATTCTAAGACTATGATAGATTTTTAGAGACAGAATTATTATGTATATCTATGAATTAAGAGTAATGATGTATTTTAATCATGAAGTAAAACATATTATACTCATTCAAAAACAAAAATCGCTTTTAAAATTTTATTAATTTTTAGGCATTCGCAGTATGCTTATCTACGGCAGGCGTCATATTGTTTGCTTACGACGATGGTTTTGGCTCATTCGCCGCAATAGGCGTCATTTTATCCACATTATTTGCTTTAGCTGCTGCTTGTTTTCGAGTAAGTTACAAAAATTTGATCATTAATGGATTGCATCTGCAGATATTTATCGTTTATCCTTATTGAAATATAATGTTTATCTACTAAACAACTTGTAATATTTATCAGGTTCATACAAAAGTTTTCATTGGTGATGCATCGGCAATTCAAGGGTCAATGCTGTTATCAATTATTAGTGTCCTTAATTTATTGTTTGGTTGGATATCTGTTATCATATTTCATTTTGCGGGAATTGAAAATCTTATGTGGTCTGAAGTTCCTTGGGAACCTCTAATGATTACAAATTTATTTAATATGTTATATACCGGCTCAGTTATTATTGGAGTCGCCGTTACATATCCTGTATTCATTTCGCTTGGTGCTCTCTTTGGAATACCGATTAATGCAGTTATTGACGTAATCTTCCGTAATGAATCGTTTTCTGTATTAAAAATATTTAGTACATTGTTATTAGCTTTAGGATTTTTAATTTTATTAATACCTTTGGAAAAGGCTCAGTGGATATCAAAAATGCCAATTAACTTACTAATGTGTAGACGTCGAAAAACATAAAAGTCAATACCAGCACTGATGTTTATTCGAAATCGTTTTAGCAACTTAGCTTAGGAATGTCTCTGCTGACTATGAGGCTTTCCTATAGTAGGCTGAGTGTATATATCGCATTGGCTTTCACTCTCGAATTGTAGTACAATTTTATCAGGGAGATAAATAAAATAATTCTGATATTTCAACTCGAATGAACTTAATTCACAATACTATAGCTATTGCTATAGATTTCAATAGATATTTATTTCTATTCATTTATTAGTATTGAGATGAAGTAGTTTTTACCCTGTTTATTGCAGCATTTTATTAATCACTTTAATTTTCATAAGCATATTTTCTATGTGTGATTAATGAATGTGGCAGACTAGACAGTAGCATTCGCAGGGGTTAATAGTTCTAGTGCAGATTTTTCGACCGATTTTCATTCTTATTAATCGACTAGCGACAATATGTAGATATACACTATGGTACTGTCACAGGTCTCAATTGTAGAGACTAGCAATAAGGGTTGAAAATGTAATTTCAACTGTTATACTGTTACTAACGACTAATCGAGATTAGTATATAGAGTCGCTAGCCGATCTACTATATTGAAAAATCTCTTCTGTAGTCAGAACCCTAGTAGTATCAGTATAGCCGGTCTAACTTTTCAAAGCCTCGCACCTCGTGGGGCTACAGTATAGCCAATTATAGGGTGATAACTTACCCAAAGCGTTCCATTCAGGAATTCTCCAAACTCTAGTCTAATCCTGTTAACTACAAATTCAATTTGGGAAATATCCACAATTATCCTTACATTTTATCTAACACATTTGGTTTAAGATTTTAATCTAAAATATTCGAAATATATATATATAAGTTTTCCAATCAGGTTACATTCCTATAGCCATCACTAGTGGCAGCTGACGGCAATTTAAGTTATCCTAAAATATTCGTAATCCTCTTATTCTTATCATGCAATTCTGATAACAAATATTATCATCATAGCACATACTGTACGTATCTATCGTACTTTTTGACCGATACATGCTGTTTAAGTTTTACGAGTGTAACGATAAATTTAGGAATTAGGACTATAAAAGATACAAGGCAAATTATCCCGTTATTGCTACTGTCCTGATGATGGTCGCAGTGCTGTATGATACGTCGGCAGATAATCATAGAATCTGCTAAACTAGTTTCCAAAATCTATATTCAAGAATCTACTGCTGAATTTCGGAAATACTATCATAATAAAATAATGTCTATCCAGGTAGGGTTACAGCGTTAATAATATAAACAATTATTTGATATGACCAATCATTGGTCCTACGGCATGTATTTCCAACAGATTTCGTAATAGGATAACATAAGAATCTATTAGTTCATTGTTAACCACGACAATTTACTAATAGTTTTATATCATATAATAAGATATTGAGGTAAAGATTATTCACTGAAAACTTGTATCATTCAATTTTTAATATTGTAAACAAATTTTGAAAGGCTATTGCCATTGAATATTTAGAAAGGCTATGTTAGTTATTTTAAAGTAAAATAAGTACTGTATCAATTATTTCAATGCTGGTTGTATATAAACTGCAGTAAGAGTAACCTATGAAATAATTTCAATTTTAGTTGCAACTTGTTGTTGGCAGAGAATCCTCAAAAATTTACCATTCCTCCATCGATTTCTTTTTCCGCTCCGGCAGTCTATGACACTATACTGTACTACTGTACTTGGTACAGTTTAATAGTCATAAAGATGGCAGTCCGTAGCATTGGAAATCTACCCCAGAGAGTCGATTACACTACCTCAGGAGTCTTGTACAATGTAATCTAGTCTTCTACCTTGTATATTGCTAAATATTTCATTGCGAAAAAATATCTTCTCAAAAATACAACTACTGCAGTTTCTTGCAAACTTCACTTTATTATAGAAGACTAGGTTCGTCTTACAACTTGGAATATTAGTCGTAAGGTTATTAGGGAATGCTCTACATTCATATTTAGTAATCGACGCTTCTCTTCACTTTTCTTGTATTGAAACTCTGTTCCTGTTACTCCTCACTTTATCACTCTGATAGAACTAACACATTACCGGTACATACTGTATTGGATTTTTGCATTGACTTATCCTTTGGATTGTAAAGTGTATGCCATAAATCATGATTGATAACACTTAGAGGAGAAATAACAATATCAAATACGATACGGATCGCTCAGGAAATGTTTCTAAAGTAACTCTTTAATAATACTAGTACTTTATTGTATCAACTTCATTAAGCAACCGAAAACGAGAAATACAAACTACAAACTTCATGCTCAAGACAACACCCACAATAGTTGCTTTAACGCATATACAGTATATAGAAATCAATTCAAATACAAATATTGAAATAGAAATTATTATAGTAAAAACTCAACTAAACCCTATCAACAAATCATCACGAAGACTCGCTTCGTCGAGGTGTACCATATTTAATCAATTAAAATTCTTTTCCTCTAAATTCTTGTTGATTACTCTGTTAGAACCAGTATTAGATACTATACCTAAAGTAATTTCCAAGCGAAATGCAACGAATATGCAAATCAGTAATGAGTCAGCAAATTATAGCAACATTAACCTAATTATATATGGTTTGGCACTAATAAGTTGATAGAGATACATAATCTATGCGACTGTACCATATAAATTAACTGGCATCTGACTATAGCTATAGTATAATGATAGGCCTACAGTGCAGCACAGAAGCTGTAATATGATAGAAATGACGATTGTATTTTGATACCATTCATTCCTGTTAGTAAAGACTACTAAAGGAGAGAAAACCGGTTTTCCATCTATAGTAGTCCCCGCTATTGTTTACGATACTATTTATTGATTATTTTATTGTAGACTGGGTATTTACCACGCGTAGATGCCGGATTACTGCTACGTATAAAATAGTAACAGTAAAAGCTGACTAGCATTAATTTCCTCTATCGATTTGAAGGTAATTTATGTAGAATTCTAGTTTGATCTGATTGTAGTTGAATTCCGTTTCAAATTTAATGTATAGCTTAATAAAATAATTTACAGTTCTTGTGTGGCATAACGGTGCAAGTATACTTGCATAATATCATTGCTATTATATACGCGTACATGTAGTTACTGTACCCTCAGATAGACTCAGGTAACCGCTTATCGTTAATTTACAGTTTTGATGATTTCATAGTAAACTAATAATTTCTTGCGTAGGCTTCGTGATTATGCTCGTATCTGTACGGTTAAACGATAGAACTATCGCTTTAGTTGAATCAGGAAACGACATAGCGGATTCTAGTATCTTAAAAGCAATGCCATAATGGCTTTTCGATTTCTTGTTAACTTCACTTGATTGCATGAATTATTCTAAAAGTATAATATCCTCCGCAACTAACGTAAATACTCGTATAATCCTACAATCGAACTTGCTAACAAAGTCTATTCTTAGGGTTGTGTCACAAATGTATTTACCGTTTTCGCAGCTGACATACACTAAATTATTAATAGATAACTCGAGCTAAGAGTGCCAGATATATTCGACTTTATAACTATAATAAGGGTGTAACAATATTAACTGTAATATATTTGACAACTGATGATGTAATTAATATCGAAAATTCGTCTAGATTTAACATCGCCAATAAATACACAAGTTAAGAATGGAAAATTGTGTTATTAACAACGAAATAGCTATGAAATCTACAAATTTCTTCTCGACAGGTAGAAACAATTTTATACTTTATTGCTAGCCATACTGTAAGTATTTAAGTATATATTATACAACGATAAATTAACATTCATGAAATATTTTACAAAATAGTTATGGAATCTGCAGATAACATCTCCCCAGGTAGAAACAATTTTATACTTTATTGCTATCTATACTGCAAGTATTTAAATATATATTATGCAACCAAAAATTAACATTAACGAAATATTTTACGAAATAGTTATGGAATCGGCAGATATCGTCTCGACAGGTAGAAACAGTTTTATACTTTATTGCTATCTATACTGCAAGCAATTGAATATTATATATTGCACAACGATAAATTAACATTCATGAAATATTTTACGAAATAGTTATGGAATCTGCGGATAACGACTTGACAGGTAGAAACAATTTTAAACTTTATTGCTATCTATACTGTAAGCATTTGAATATATATTATACGACGATATATTAACATTCATGAAATATTTTGCCAAATAGTTATGGAATCTGCGGATAACGTCTCGACAGGTAGAAACAATTTTATACTTTATTACTATCTATACTGCAAGCATTTGAATATATATTATACATCGATAAATGAACATTCATGATATATTTTGCCAAATAGTTATGGAATCTGCGGATAACGTCTCGACAGGTAGAAACAATTTTATACTTTATTACTATCTATGCTGCAAGCATTTGAAGATATATTATACAAAGATAAATTAACATTCATGAAATATTTTACGAAATAGCTATGGGGTCTACGGATAACGTCTCGACAGGTAGAAATAATTTTATACTTTATTACTATCTATGCTGCAAGCATTTGAATATATTATACATCGATCAATTAACATTACTGAAACATTTGTATCGTCTATTGAAATGGAAAGATTTATAACATTAACTTTGAGCTTTTCTTACCCAATTAATTGTACAATATTAGATAGCAAGGCGGAGATATCTGTGCGATCTAAATTTAGTATTCGTAAAACAATCTATGGGATTTTTATCGTACTCGCAATAGCAATCAGCTTCAGCCTTTTGATTCAATTTGGAAAGATTACAGTCTCAGATGAGCATAATTTTACTTCCATAGCACTCTTTACTTGGTAAGTAATGTAATTTTAGTATTTATGTATCGTATTAATGTAAGTGGAGGTTATACCGTGCATGTACTCCAAGCTCAGTATACAAGCGAATTTATTCCTTACTTTCGATATTTTATAACATAAAACGATAAGATAAAATATGCATCTTTGCTATCTTAATCTACTGATAGAATTAGAATGTAAATCAAAATACTTTTACTGATTTATTAATGAAGTAAATATCACTACGTTAAATAAATATTATAACCTTTTCTACAGGATTGCAGCGTCAACTAATTCACTTGCCTTTCCACTACATGCCATACTTTTAATGATTTTTAAGGGCGAAAACTTACGCCAGATATACAAGTATACATGATAGCGATCGATATGATAAAAATAGTAATCTATTTACTATACCTTGTATCTAAATTACATATTGAGTAATTTAGATACAAGGCATAGTACATACTTGATAGACTACCGCATGTATATCATATACTCATTATATTGATAAACTGACACTTATATTTAATCGGTAGAAAGAGAAATCACTAAGCTTAAATTATTTTTAATATAATTGTATTATCTAGAGAATCAATTAAAATTTATCCACGTAAAGACTTAAAAAAAATTTTATGGCTTCGATTACTACCATTAGCCATACTTATGAATATAACTGTCGCGTTAAACTATTACCCTCTAAACTTTACGGCTCCAACCGATATTACGGCTATTTTTTCGTCAGTACTAAGCATGGTCTATATTTTATCGGTCCTATTTTTGAAAGAGCCATTTGTATTACTTAGGGTAAGTATTCTCGTAGTTCTAAGATTGTAAAAGTAATACATATTTTTAAAGATAGAAATATCATTTAAATTAAGGGCTTTTAATTAAGAGTAATAGTATTTTATTCGTGAGATCAAACATGTTATACGGTATCAATTGATAGTAAAAATATCACTTCTAAAATATGATTACTTCTTAGGCGTTAGCAGTATGCCTATCTACGACAGGTGTAGTACTGTTCGCTTTTGATGATGGTTTTGGCTCTTTCGCGACCTTGGGTGTTATTCTATCAGTATTCTTTACTCTTACCGCAGCTTGTTTTCGTGTAAGTTATAGTAAAATTTATAATTACTTATTAACGAACTTTATATATATGTTACTGCTTATCTTTATTAAAGTGTTACAGTTTAAGTACTGAAAGGTATGTAATATTTATTAGGTATACGAAAAGTATTCTATTGGCGATGCATCGCCAATTCAAGCATCGATGCTATTGACAATTATTAGCATTATTAATTTCTTGTTGGGATGGATACCTGTTGTTATATTTCATTATACGGGATTTGAAAAGCTTACATGGTCTGACATTCCTTGGGAACCTCTAATGATTACAGATTTTTGTAATATGTTAAACGCCTGCTTTGTTGTTATTGGAGTCGCTGTTACCTATCCTGTATTTATTTCGCTAGGTTCTCTCTTTGGAATACCGATTAACGCAGTTATTGACGCGATCTTCCGTAACGAATCGTTTTCGGCATTAAAAATAGTGAGCACGCTATTACTTGCTGTAGGATTCTTAATTTTATTAATACCTTTGGAAACGGCTAAATCGATATCTAGAACGCCAATTAAGTTGATAACTTGTAGATATCGAAAAAAATAAGAGTTACGATTACTCTTATAAAATCCTGTTTATTGACAATCGCTTTATCGAGTAATGATAAAATTTATATCTTAGAGATAAAAATAAAAATAGTATACATTACAGCTGTAGACAGCCAGTTTGACAATATTCACAATAAAGATTATAGAGTGTGACAAAGTACTTATTATATCCATCTGATTTCGGTGGTATGATGTAGCTTTTGCAATATTTATGGCAGTATTAAAGATAGACTAGGTTTTATAAAATTTTGAAGGTTACAGAATAATCTTATCGCAGGTGTAATAACTGCTTCTGTAAAGCTTCTTTTAATTAATAAATACACAAATACACACTCTGTTGTTATTCTTTCTCTCCCTGTCTCGATAAGCATTTGTCTGGGCTTATGAATTTACAGTTTATTTTACTAGATAGACTTTATTGTTGCTTGTTTATTAGCGATAACATATAGGGATATAATACGGTACACGTATTCTATTGATTTATTAGTACTAGTAGATCCCGCACTCACAACATTCGCTTGGTGTACTTGTACTTTTTACTTAATAGTATGTACTGAAAGTACATGTACACATATCACATACGGACAAAATTATTTTAATATAGTAGATTTATTAATCCTTTCACTAGTTGAAATTATTTCATAAATTTTATATCACGGGATTGCGATCGATTTCAAAGAGATTGAATCTCGTTTGCAAAACTGATTTGTAACAGTAGCACTGGAAGTATACCCTAGAGAGTCAATTACACTAATTCAGTAGTGTTGTACAATATAATCTAGTCTTCTATCTTAGATTACTAAATATTTCAGATTACGTAATCAGTACTTCTATTCACTTTTCTCGTATTAAAACTCTGTTACTATTACTCCCTCGCGTTATTACTCTGATACAACCAATACGCATATATTGCATCCTGCGTTGGGCTTGACCTAGACTTACCCCTTGGATTGTAAAATGTATGATTGCCATCAATATATATGAATATTCTTGTGACAAAGATACACCGGAGATATTTCTGGGTATTTCTGGGTCTTCTTCTATCTCGACTACTTATCAAGATTAATCACCCGCAATAATTATAAACATTTTCCTTCCGTTTCACGGCAAAAACGCTATAGACCTTCTCCTTAATCATAAACAATAAAATAACGAACTTTCATTCACTGTAAAAAGAAACTCATTTTTATACCTTTGTAGTGATTTTAGCTAATTACGGTAGTTTTGTGTACACTACAACCTTCTATTTATATTCGTGAGCAGTCATAGAGTATACATATACATGGAATTTAATACTAATAAACGACATGGCTGTCGTATATTCTTAGACCTCATTTTTATTGCTTAATACTCTACTTTAAAATACGTTAGATCACGCATAGAACACGAGAAAGTCATGATTAGAACACGGTCTGACCTTTAAGGTCTCTTTACAAATAAGGTATTTAACTAATTCACTTAACCTAACTGGAAAATGAACTAGTTTTACAGTCTATAACCTAACGACAAGTTACCAGTTGTACAACAATCAATGCCACGTATTTATACATAATAATGATCTTTAACCCTGTCACGTTCTGTAATAGTTACATAATTAGTATGTTACCTTCTTTCTATATATGGTTAAATATCACGATGTTATCGCGTCAGGCGTATATAGATGTAGTTATGGTACTATATTAAGGTTATCTATATATGTATTCTCATGTTGCCATACTTGGCATGATAGTCTATTTGTAATGACTAAACTAGGGAAACCTTTCTGT
>NW_002061015.1:37616-40902 GCF_000150275.1 Trichoplax adhaerens
GCTTTTTTACCGAATTAATCATACAATTATTAGATGACAAGATAGAGAAATCCTCACTTTCTAACTTCACATTTTCTAAATTAAATATTCGTAAAACAATCTATGGAATTATTATCGTGCTCACAATAGCAATCAGTTTCAGCCTTTTAATTCAATTTGGAAAGATTACAGTCTCAATTGAGCATAATTTTACTTCCATAACATTCTTCACTTGGTAGGTACGATAATTTTAGCGTTAGTGTATCGTAGTAATGTAGCAGGGTATGTACTGTACAATGTACATGTACTCCAAGCTCAATATAGAAGCGAATTTATTCCTTACTTACAATGTATATTTTATAGTATAAAACGATGAGATAAAATGTGCATCTTTGCTATCTTAATCTATTAATAGAATTAGACTACAAATAAAGCATTTTTACTGATTTATTAATGAAGTAAATATCACTACGTTAAATAACTATAATTTATACCATAGGATTGCGGCTTCGACTACCTCACTCACCTTTCCAATCCATGCCTTGGTTTTAATGATCTTCAAGGGTGAAACCTTACGTCAGATATACAAGTATGTATAATAGCAATTAATATGATAAAATAATAATCTATGTACTATGCCTTGTATCTAAATTACATATTAACTAATTAAATATGCTTGATAGACTACTGCATGTATATCATATACTCATTATATTGATAAACTGACACTTATATTTAATCGGTTAAAAATGAATTAACTAAGCTTAAATTATTTTTGATGTAATTTTGTTATCTAGAGAATCAATTAAAATTTATCCACGTAAAGACTTAAAAAAATTTTTTGGCTTCGGTTACTACCATTAGCCATACTTACGAATTTAATTGTGGCGTTCACCTATTACCCTCTAAACTTTACGGCTCCAACCGATATTACGGCTATTTTTTCGTCAGTACTAAGCATGGTGTATATTTTATCGGTCCTATTTTTGAAAGAGCCATTTGTATTACTTAGGGTAAGTATTCTCGTAGTTCTAAGATTATAAAAGTAATACATAATTTTAAAGATAGAAATATCATTTAAATTAAGGGCTTTTAATTAAGAGTAATAGTACTTTGTTCGTGAGATCAAACACGTTATACGGTATCGATTGATAGTAAAAATATCACTTCTAAAATATGATTACTTCTTAGGCGTTAGCGGTATGCCTATCTACGACAGGTGTAGTACTGTTCGCTTTTGATGATGGTTTTGGCTCTTTCGCTACCTTGGGTGTTATTCTATCAGTATTCTTTACTCTTACCGCAGCTTGTTTTCGTGTAAGTTATAGTAAAATTTATAATTACTTATTAACGAACTTTATATATATGTTACTGCTTATCTTTATTAAAGTGTTACAGTTTAAGTACTGAAAGGTATGTAATATTTATTAGGTATACGAAAAGTATTCTATTGGCGATGCATCGCCAATTCAAGCATCGATGCTACTGACAATTATTAGCATTATTAATTTCTTGTTGGGATGGATACCTGTTGTTATATTTCATTATACGGGATTTGAAAAGCTTACATGGTCTGACATTCCTTGGGAACCTCTAATGATTACAAATTTATTTAATATGTTACATAGCTGCTTTGTTGTTATTGGAGTCGCTGTTACCTATCCTGTATTTATTTCGCTAGGTTCTCTCTTTGGAATACCGATTAACGCAGTTATTGACGCGATCTTCCGTAACGAATCGTTTTCGGCATTAAAAATAGTGAGCACGCTATTACTTGCTGTAGGATTCTTAATTTTATTAATACCTTTGGAAAAGGCTAAATCGATATCTAGAACGGTAGTTAAATTATTAACTTGCAGGCATGGAAAAGCATAAGGGTTACTATTACTCTTGCAAAATCCTGTTTATTGACAATCGCTTTATCGAATAGTAATGAAATTACATCTTAGAGATAAAAATAAGCATATGCTTTAGCAGTCGACAGCAAATTTGACAATACTTGCAATGACTATTATAGATTGTAACATCGGTTTGTTCTTATATGCTGCAGCTTTCTATTGCATTTATTGCAGTATTTAGTAATCAATTAAATTTTTATAAGTATACACGTAATTTCTATGTTTATATGTTGTGCTACGAAATGAATGTTGGTTGAAGCTAATGCCATGTATTTCATGATTGATTATCATAAATAAACATGCACTATAAGGTAGGCTAATTTTAAGGATAGTAAAATAAGCTTGTCGTACGTATGATCATCGTGACCGTAAACCTTGTTTTAATTCAATAAACACCCAAATACACACTCTATTATTCTTTCTCTCTCTATCTCTCTACTCACCAACCATCCTTGAATTATCATGGCTACAGTTGATCTGCATGTAGAGCTAGACGATCTTCTACAACTCAGAACATCACATACCGTGCACTATGACATCTATATTATATTATTGTTAATTAATCATTTCGATTCTGGAAAGTGCAGTATATGTTATATTTCACGCAGTTAAGGTAATTATACATTATGCAATGCATTTCAGGGTCATATACCATTAGTTACAGAACGATTTTTCCTTTACATAATCATGTCTTGCCAATTAAATAGCGAGATCAATTCTGAATTTACTATCTCGCGAAAATAATGTGATTTGTATTAGAATTAGATATTTATAGATTTTATGTTAGCGCTATGTTGGATCGGTCGCGAGACTGTTATTTAACTGCGATGATTGGGCTCAGATTGGTCACACCGTAGGCCAGGAATTACCTACTTAGCGGGAGGTGAAGTTGTGAGCCCAATGGGTAACCTGATTGGCTCCGAAAGGCCAAAACAAGGGTCAAGAGGAAGAAAATAAGGTGTGGCTAGCGATGGTCATAGTTTATAGTGAAATATTAATAAATGATAGTTCCCGTATGGGAATATTTGTGTTAGAGTTTTGTTCAAAATATGTTGACAAATAAGATGGGCCTGGATAGTATGAAAGGATCTTAGAGAGAGAGCTAAAGTAGCCTCTCAGATTTGCCAAGTTGAGGTTACTAGGCTAACGTTCTACTATTAGCTATAACCTTTTTATTGCTAATATTTTGTAACCTTTTTATGTATATAATAAAGCTATTCTTATCCTAAGGCACTCAGTCTCAGCATTACTGAGAACCAGTAGTTCGGAATAGTTTAAGAGCAACCATTATTACACTCGCCACCTGTTCATAATTCGCACTTCTAATTTAAGGCGTCATGATATAAGTCTCGCAGTACTAACATGCTTAGCACAAACTATACGTACAGTATCTCGGAATCTTAATGTAC
>NW_002061014.1:0-882 GCF_000150275.1 Trichoplax adhaerens
GATATACATAATAACGGCAAACATAATTTCATAAATTGCTACAGCTTGTGTAATATCAGGATAATCACAAAGCGTTGTTGAATGAGGATGAACAGCTGTGTAGACTAAGAAAGGCGACGATATTGCTATTGATGTTATAGAAATAAGTAGTTCACTTAATATAAGAAGTTTGATCTTATGCTTTCGATAGAATACCGACAACGGTTTTGCTATTACGAAATAACGATTAATACTAATTAATGATAGATTCATAATAGAAATTCCAAATGACGAAAAGACAATAAATAAAGTTACACGACAAATTATTGTACCTTGATAATAATTTACACTATCAGTAGCTATATAAATACAAATAATTACGGTTACGATAGAAGAAACAGTGTCGGATATAACTGAAACGAGTATAAGTCGATAAGAGATTTTCTTGAAATACTTATCTGTCCGTAAGAGATAAGCCACTGTTATGTTAAGAATAAGACCAATAAAAGCGATCGGAATAGTACATATAACAACATATCGATGTAATTGTAAGCCTATCCACTGGCTATGAATCGTACTATTAGATTTATTCATATTTTAAAGTATAGATAAGTTGTAAGAGTAAATTGATGTAAAAATAATAGTCAAGCTATATAGAAACTACGGTTGTTAAATTGAAGTTCTACAGTCAGCGTTCTAAAAATTTACTTGTCAAAACTGAAAATGGAATGACGAATTAGTGCATAACACATTGTAATGTAACTTAGTATTGTGATTGTAGACTGTTAGCCATGTTTAGCATACTGTGCGGTAGATATTTATCCTATGAGACATTTGGTAGCCATAACTATAGACTGTAGTGGTATAGACTTTATGCTATAGTACAGATGACTATATACAGTA
>NW_002061014.1:2262-3351 GCF_000150275.1 Trichoplax adhaerens
AGTGCGTATTTAATGTTTCATTTTTATCTTTTTCCTATTAAAGTTACTCATTTGTAATAATAGATTCAATTAGTCAATTATCATACAAGATTGAGACTATAATTTTGGTCGCATAGTAAGGCAGATTCGTAAGGAAGATTAAACTTTCACTAAATTCGTATAATGTAATATCACTATTTAAACATTGACTAATTATTTATTTACGGAAATGTCAGGAATAAACTTGGTTATATACATTATGTGAACACATCAACCAAATACCTTAATATTAAGTTGCTTTTTCTTGTAGATTAACTTATCATTACATTGCAGTTACTGTAATGAAATGAAATATGTAGAGATCAAGCTACGAAACTTTAACAAACTTTGATTCTACTTTCGTTGCACTCCGGTCGACTTAACGCTAATACTTTGACACCAAATAAAATTTGGGGAAATAACCGAACAACAATTTATTTCAAAACAAAAATGGAGAGAAGTATAAACCGAACAACCTTACAAATACTTAGCTTTAAGTATTATTAAAATAAATGACAGACTTAAAAACTGTCAACGACCAAACAACCTTTCAAAAAGAAGAACGTTTTAACTTACGACAATTCGACCCCGAAGGCCTTTTAAATTTAACAAGTTCTTCAAATCAAATCTTCTTCTACTCTCCTTCTAAATTTTCTAATTGCACTATCATTTATAGGCTTCGTAGAGCCGTCAGAGATATTTAAAACTAAACATTTGCTAACCAATCGCTTTTAAGATCCGTTTTAGAAAACTACTTTGCACCATTTAAGAAAACAAAAATCATTCAAAGTTCAGACACAATTTACCCTACGATTCCCTTACAAAACACTATAAAAGTAACAAGCTAACTATAAAAATACATCAAACTTCATTTCTAACATAATTTCTATCATTAATACACTATAAAAAGCTAAAAATCAACCTTTAAACATCAAGATTTAGTCATAAAAACAACATTCTAACTACCTAACAATCAACACAACCTCTGCCAATTTCCATCTTATTTTCTATTTTCCTCACTAAATCTCCTAATGTGACTTCAAGTCACGTCATAAAATTCCAAAGTTTCAA
>NW_002061014.1:3401-29885 GCF_000150275.1 Trichoplax adhaerens
GATCGGTATATATCACACATATTCATAATAATACTGCATTTCTTTATATATTTTTTTTTATCATCATTGTGCTTGATTTATTATTCTTCCACAATTATTATTACCAGACAAATATAACGATGAAAGAATAAAAATTGAGAAAGCCTTAATTTCTAATTATAGCATTCATAAAAGTCATAGTATCCATAACAGTTGCATTCAATGCATTTTTCGGGTTGATCAATCAAATTAACCGTAACAGTGTGATAAAATCCAATCACAAATATCCCAAGTTGTAGAAAATTAGAACTTTATTAGATCTAATACAAAAACTAGCTAAACACAGCTCTACTCTAGCCAAATACAACTACTGAAAGACTTCTAGAAACAACTAACTGAATAGTCTAAAGTTGCTAGCTTATATACTGTACATTTCGTAGCAGTCACAGCTACAATCAGCATAGCAACATTTAACCTTAATTTATACATAGTCAAATTATTATTAGTAACAATATTTTACAGCAAACCATCATTAAACCGATATAGAAAAAACTACAGTATTCCAGTAGATATTATTCTTAGCAGTCAAAGCGCGGTAAACTAAGCATATCCTAATATATGAATTACAGTCCTATTTTTAGCTCTAGCCTTAATAGTAACGCAACACCTTACTATATATAACCATCTATACTATAGCATAGAATCTACCATTGCAATCCATAGCTGCGAGCTACCAAATATGTCTTAAGATAACTACAGAAAGTTGCGCTTCCATACATCTTACTAAGCATAGCTAAATGTCTACAATCATAATATTCAGTTTCGTTACAAAGAGTTTTCTATGGAAGTGCGTATTTAATGTTTCATTTTTATCTTTTTCCTATTAAAGTTACTCATTTGTAATAATAGATTCAATTAGTCAATTATCATACAAGATTGAGACTATAATTTTGGTCGCATAGTAAGGCAGATTCGTAAGGAAGATTAAACTTTCACTAAATTCGTATAATGTAATATCACTATTTAAACATTGACTAATTATTTATTTACGGAAATGTCAGGAATAAACTTGGTTATATACATTATGTGAACACATCAACCAAATACCTTAATATTAAGTTGCTTTTTCTCGTAGATTAACTTATCATTACATTGCAGTTACAATAGTGTAATGCTACCTTAATTGAGAGATTCATTTTTGTTTAATTAGTTTCTGAAAGTTATTTTGTTTATAATTAGTCGTGATTTACTACAACGAAGTACTAAAAGCTCGTTTCTTCTATTTTAGCTTTTTATCCTTTACTCAATATCCTCGGGTAAAATTTTCACTAAAAAAATAGGTTAGCAGGCGCCTCTACTCCACTGAGTGTAATGATTTGCATAGATTAAACTATATTAGTAGGCCGTGGCTGATGATGAAACGGTGAAGTACGGTATTCGCTCTTATACTAAGTACTAGAATCGTAGTAGCGGTGAGGCTATTACACTGAGATAGGGTCATTGACGATAGATCTGCAACTTTAAAGGTATATTTGCAGTAAAAATTAGCAAAAACCTACACTCCGATATAGACTTCGGTAGAGAGCTGGCATTTCAATTGTATCTGCAATGATGTTAGTAAATAGTGACCGGACGAATTTTAAAATTAAATTTTCTCATTGTCCGAGTTTTTGAAATATTACAGTAATATTTTTGTTGCAATTTTCACGATGACATAAAATATATATTACGCTGTAGAGTGTGATTGTTGTTTTGGATCAATCTTACGGTTATAAGGCTAGTTTTTCTATTATTCATATTTTTATTGGGATTACTCAAAACAGGGAGGATAAATTTGCGTATAAATTGTGTTAATTTGGAAGATTTCATAAGGACTTTTTCAAGGTATACGTCATTTGAACTTTGTAAGACTCTTATTTTGATAAAAAAATTGTTAAGGCCATTCTAGATCATGATAAATCGATAATATCCTGATTTTTAGAGCTACTAAGAGCTCTATGCAGCTTTATAAAAAATGTTACCATTCGAAATATGCGGGTATTAGTTTTTATTTAATCAGTTTTAATTTAGATTTTATACTCAATTCTATCGGTAAAACTACCTGTGTGCCGTTAAGCAATCATTAATCTTTCAATGATAGTTACTATAATAAAGTACCAAAAGGTATCCACTAGACCAAGCAGATATTCTTACGTAAATTTTTAGCAGTAAAGAATATAGGTATTCTCTCCAATTGCTAATTTCTTAAATTTTTATAGAAAAGACACATTAATTCACAAGCTTTATCATCCTGTATGATGATGATTCTCTTCCCGGCTAATTCTACTCGAACTGATCAGCGTGAAAATATATGATATTTAATTCTAGTCACCTAGGTTAATTACTTTTTATCGATATTCCTTCTAAAATGATAATGTATTTGAATATACGTAAAGAAATTGAGAATAAATATTAATGTAGTAACAATTTGCTAAAGCAAGTCCGTTTAAAGTTAGATATCCAGTAAGTAAAAACAGAGGTAGCATAACATGTCGATGCCCAAGAAAATCTTAGCTAACATACAAGTTTCAAAACAATCTCGGTAGGTGACTGTTACGTAAAATTACTATACAGTATACTCGCATACATTAATGTTAATTTGCGATATCATCTGAGCTACTGTAAATTTTACTAATTGGCGCTTATTTCTAGTTAGCCTTTTACATATAAGCTTATTGACTTGAGGATGGAGCATATTCACGGTATTTTGAGTCATGTAAGCGATATCAATATTACAAAATGCCTTTAGACAGATAACAGTGTAAATTATTTAGACTGCAACTTAACTTTTTAGCCGATTTATGCGTAAATCAGAAATTTAAATCCGATGATAAATATTTTATTATATTTATGTAAAATATTTGGCAGATTCTAAGCTGATAGAAGCATACAAAAGTTACATAGAAATTATGGAGTGACGTCAATCTAAGTTTTAACTAATATACATCTTTTAGTAATTTTATTTACAAATATCTATTTATCCTTCTACATTGGTTCTACTTTCGTGAATACCAATATATATTTCATAATAGTTCCATTTTATTGCTTGGTGCTTCATTGCCTGTGAAATGAAGTGATAGTACAAGGCTAAAAAAGCAAAAGCAGGCTTTCTATTAATTTTTAACTCGTGAATAAATCACTATTAAAATGATAATCACTACATATTGTTTCGGTACTATATATACACGATGCATATATAAATTATTGAATATACTATGTGATGATTTACTTTCTTACTAGATTATGCATCTATTTAATGTATTATAAATCGTAAATAATTAGCGATATTGCCGATTGACTTTGTTCGTAGCATTACAATATAGGCTACGAGGAACAAAGATTTAGATGGCTGATCTTTTAGTAATTAATTAGTTATGAATTTATATTCACTCTTATTTTAGTATAATACGTATGTCAAATATACATTGCCATACTAAGATATCATCAATTCGATGGCGTACTAGTAGCATAGATTAAGTCATAAGGTACTTAAAGAAATATGATAATGCAAGGACTTATATGCATGAATTATCAGTACTTTCGGATAGATATAGTGATGCCAAGATAATATTTGGCTGGGATGCCTCTAATTTCCATATTGGCAGATATTTATAGATTTATAGCACTGAATTGAATTTATATTATTACGAAGATTTATGGTAGACTGTATATGGTATATTATGCTTTCAACGAAACGTCAAAATTGCTGAAGAGCGATTAACACCTAGTAATGCTAGACTTAAATAAAGACTCTATGTTGTAAAGTGCCTCTATATTTAAGTGGTTAATAATTAAAAGCAGATAATGAAATATGTACACATCTATTCTACGTGTCTATTACGGTCTAATATATTCGCAAGGCTAATGCAGGATAGTTTACAAATTAGTAAAATAGCTAAGGCATACATTTAAATGCACTTCTAATTCTAATTATTGTTTAATTATAAAAAGGTACAATGGTGAAAGTTTTGGCTCTTGTAGTAATAATTTCTAACTCTAACTATAGTAGATAACTAGAATTATATTTCAAACATGTAATTTTATAAAACTACTTTAATAAATAGCAAAGTCTAGTCGATCAGACATCATTTCAGGCATCCTATAATATAGTTATATATTATATAAAGTAAACACGATTAGGGAATAGATATTGCAGAATAATACTTGTATTTGATTGGTAGTATAAAAAATATATTGAGTTTAAAACACTAAATTTAAAGAAAATTTCCTGTTCGTATGTTGACGTAATCAAAATTAGATAGATTTGTATATGACGATTTACATAAAACGTATACAGTACATCTGGCGAAGGATTGAGAATTTAATATTGGCGAAAATATACAATACATAAGTTAGATTCAGAAAATAGAACATCTATCCTATATATCGATTATTTATTTAAAACATTTTTTAATAATGTAAAAAATTTCTGGTTAACACGCCGATCAAATTTTATTAAGATCAACGGATTTAAAACTGATATCGAAAATGTTAACGCTGTACCGAAGTAAGCTAACACATATAGAATAGTACTTTCTAACGATATTTCGTAGACTGATTTACGAGTTATTGCTGTTCCGATTGCCGTGGCAAATTGTGGCCAAGTAAGTAATGCTGTAGAAAATGTGATGCTCATTAAAGTTTTAGTAAATCGTTTCTTTCGTACTCTCTCTAATTCTATCTGATTCGATGTTCTATAGCCAGGTTGTATATGATTCTTATGAATAATAATCAGTTTTGAATACATGATAATCATAATCGAGACTGGAATGATATACATAATAACGGCAAACATAATTTCATAAATTGCTACAGCTTGTGTAATATCAGGATAATCACAAAGCGTTGTTGAATGAGGATGAACAGCTGTGTAGACTAAGAAAGGCGACGATGTTGCTATTGATGTTATAGAAATAAGTAGTTCACTTAATATAAGAAGTTTGATCTTATGCTTTCGATAGAATACCGACAACGGTTTTGCTATTACGAAATAACGATTAACACTAATTAATGATAGATTCATAATAGAAATTCCAAATGACGAAAAGACAATAAATAAAGTTACACGACAAATTATTGTACCTTGATAATAATTTACACTATCAGTAGCTATATAAATATAAATAATTACGGATACGATAGAAGAAACAGTGTCGGATATAACTGAAACGAGTATAAGTCGATAAGAGATTTTCTTGAAATATTTATCTGTCCATAAGAGATAAGCCACTGTTATGTTAAGAATAAGACCAATAAAAGCGATCGGAATAGTACATATAACAACATATCGATGTAATTGTAAGCCTATCCACTGGCTATGAATCGTACTATTAGATTTATTCATATTTTAAAGTATAGATAAGTTGTAAGAGTAAATTGATGTAAAAATAATAGTCAAGCTATATAGAAACTACGGTTGTTAAATTGAAGTTCTACAGTCAGCGTTCTAAAAATTTACTTGTACAAACAGAAAATGGAATGACGAATTAGTGCATAACACATTCATAATAATGCTGCACTTTATTAATATATTTTTCTAATTATTATTGTATTCAGCTTGGTATCCTTTCATAACTTTTAGACAAGCAGAACGATTGAAACAATAAAAATTGAGAAAGCCTTAATTTCCAATTATAATATTTCATAAAAGTAATAGTAATTATGGCAGCTATATTCAATGTCTCTTTCGAGTTGATAGATCAAATTAGCTGAGAGAATTTTTTATGAAAGTGCGCATTTAATGGAATTTTAATTCTGTTCTGTTTTTTATTAAAATTACTCATTTGTAATAGTAGAACCAATTAGTCAATTATCACGCAAAATTGGGCTGTGTTTTCATTCATAAAGTCAGGCAAATTTGTAACGAGAACTTAACGTCGCTAAGTTCTTCATGTATAATATCACCATTTAACACTGAACATTTATGTAAACGTCAGGAAATAAGCTTCGGTTATAAATGTGAACACATTAACTAATTACCTTCGTATTAAATTGCTGTAGTCAATAATTTGTAGATTAACTCATCCTTATATTACGAATATAACAGTATAAAGCTGCAGTATTAATGCGATTCGTTTTGTTTGATTAGTTCTGAAAGCAATTTTAATCATAATTATGATTTACTACAACGAAGAACTAAAAATTTGTTTCTCCTATTGTAGCTTCGTATCCTTTGCTCAATATCTTTAATGTTTCATTGGAGTAAAAATACGCTATCGAGCGCCTCTAATTCACTGAGATAGAATCGTTGATGATAAATCTACACTAGCAAATTTATATTTTACAGCAAAAGTTCGCAAAAGCCTATCTTTTGATTTAGATTTGGGTAGAGAGTTGGCATTTTCAAGTGCATTTGCATCGATGCCAACCAATAATGACTCGAGAAATTTAATAATTAAATTTCCTCATTAGCTACCAAATATGTCTTAAGATAACTACAGAAAGTTGCGCTTCCATATATCTTACTAAGCATAGCTAAAAGTCTGCAATCACAATATTCAGTATCGTTACATGATTGAATCAATCTAAAGACAAAAATTTCAATTTCTAGCTAAGATGTTTTATTAAAATACTTATAAAATTATCTTCAGTACAATTTCAATTCACCAATTAAATTAATTTGGAGGAATTCTTGTATTATCCGATTAATAGAATTAATTCTACCTGTTATTTTTTTAAAATTATTTAATTATAGTACTTAAATAAAGTAATTAGTTAATTAATCGCCTTAATAAATTGAGACTATAAACCACATACACGAAACATGGTATCAACAAGACTATTTTTGCTGCAAAAATAGCATTACTATTTTTAACATTGCTTTATTACATATACAAATGTCAGAAAATAAAGTTCGATTATAATTACAGACCATACAACAGCTAAATATCATTGTGTTGTTAAAGCACCATAGCCATTACTTGCAGATTAGCTCGTAATTGTACAATAGATATAATAGTATAATGCCTCTATAATCCATCATAATACATCTCTTTCCATTAAATTCTATCTTGAATTAATTCACATATAAATAGAAGCCATTAAAGTTTCATAACCTCTCACAATATATTTTTTGTGATACTTTATCACGGTACGAACTACCGTGAAGAAATAGCTATCTAAATTTGGTGAATATAATATAGTGATAATATATTACAGCTAGTTACTTACAATAGGAATTACTCTAATTATAAATGTGTTACAGTAAATTTAATGTGGTGCTGTAACGTGCACTGAAATGATCTGTGAATGGACATGTTGTAGTCCGACTGTGAAAAATTAGTTAGTAGATGTTCTCACCTAAGTATTTTTATAGGATGACTCATGAATGTTAGCTGCGGTAGATGGGTATATAAGCCCGTCAGATAGTTGAATAAAAGTAGTTCTCAATTGTGTAGTTGAGTTTAACGTAGAATCAAAGGCGTCTAAATTCTTGTGAGTAGGGATACTGAATCCGCAGATTTTAAGAGATTTAGAGATTTATTTTACGTTATCCTTGTCACGAAGCTGGTTTGTGACATACTTTTATTTACAATAATCTATTTTAGTATAAATAAGTGAATTGATAAGATGAAATGATGAATTTTCAAACATATTGAAATAAACAGTTGAAAACTAGAAGTAAATAGGAACCAGGGCGGGGAAATATATTGATACCCAATGGTATATGAATAACGGACAGTGTTCAATACTGTCCTGTTATGTAGATTTTATAGGAATACTAACGTTGGATAAAGCCACCAAATTGCAAGCACAATGTACTTGTTATTTTTACCTTGCTCTATCAAAAAATTAAATTACTTTGAGGGATTTTCGGCAGAAGATGAGGTAAATTATCTTAGCTATAACTGAAGTTTAGCCAAAATAAATCAGGACTTTTAATTCAATAATGTAGTTATACATTTTTATGTATTACTGAAATATCATGCTGATGCAGAAAATTCTACGAAGTATTAATCTACGGTATCACATATAGATTTTGAGAAATTTAGAATACTTTCATCCATTAAAATATAGGGATCATAAGTTTTAGATATAATTACGTAGAATATACAGTTTATAACACTAACATTATATTACTATTCATCAGTAATGAATAGATATTTTCACCACAAGATAAAAGAATATTAATAATACTTAAGATTAAAATTAATTCCCGTATATGAATAGTATTACTCGTGTCCTCAATTCGATATTAATAATCTAAATGAGAGTAAATATTTGAAAACATTATAAAGGAGCTGAAATAAGCCGATTTAAATTTAGTAAAAAATAGAAATCAAATTAATAAAACTCTTGTTGATACAATATTTGATTAAGTCTTAATTATAGGTAGCTATAACTACATTATAATACTTACATTGCAAAGCTATAAGTTATATGAAATTCAGTCAAATACTCCACTTCAGGACTCTACTCAGAAGTTAGAAATTGCATTAATATGCTATTTTAAATAAGAACTTTATATGGTAGTGAGAAGCGACCTTTCTTTTATGTTAATGGCAATATATATGTTACATATATTACGAATAGTACAAGTATACCATTTCATCTTACCATTTGTAACCCATAATTACTATATTAAGCACCTTTGACTATCCTAGATCATATGACTTATTATTTCTTGGTGCTATTTATGTTTTAAAACATACTTCTACAATAATTAAGAGAAATCACCACAGCCATATGCACGTTATGCTGACTATTTCTGGATGACTTATCTTGAAAGATTAGAAAAAGTTATAAATTAAATTTTAAACAATTTTTTTATATGCGATGATCGTTTTTTATTGCCCTAATTAATTTGATATTCAGTATGACTATGAGTATAAAATACGCGTCAGCGAGAATAGCATTGGCAAGTGTTACAACCTAGGACTTGTAGTTGTACCAAGGGTTAGAGTTCACCCACGAGAGAGAGAGAGAGAGCTAGAATAACTACGTTTATTTAAATTCTAAGGAACGTGGGAAGCAGTTTTACGGGAACTTTTTGAGGGTAAGAGAAGCATTCATTTATATAGCATTCTCTTGCCCTGTTGACAAGTAAATACGTATATTGTAAACAGATTTAGACATCTATAGATTACTATGAAAAATAGAGTTAATGACATTAGTATGACTTTTTCATAATAAAGCTTATAATCTATCGTATGTGCAATATTACAAACCATAATAATTATTGTATCAACATGCTCTAATATAATAGGTAAACATACAATAACATGTGACCAATCTACCAAATGGGAAGAAGTGATAACATCCTAAATATAGCAATAGTACGATATATGATAGCGAGATATTTTGTTTAGAGTAAAAATGTACGCAGAGTATCACGAGCAGAAGGTTAAACTATTGATAATAGTGCATGTAGATCAACATATCAGGAGCATTAAAAGTAGTCGGAACTATTATTTAGCGAATACTGAATTCGAAAATTCTTAATAAACCATGTCATACCTCATATACCAAATAGCGAAACGATTGTATTTATTATTATATCAGTGTATTAAACCTAGTAGGAAACAACTATTTAGCGAATAGTAAACTCGGAAAGCCTTAAAAAATGATACCATACCGTATACTGTATACCAGTAGTAAAATAACTGTATACAAGAATATATCAGGGTGTAGGCTAGTAACAATAACACGCGTGTATCACTTGCATTAAAAGTAGTTGGAAACGATTATTTAGTGAATATTGAATTCGGAAAGCCTTAATAAACGATACTATCACGCCTATATCAGGTATCAAAATGATTATTAGCAAGATATACCGCATATATCAGTCTGCGAAATAATTGTATATATATACAAAATGTAGCAGGGTATTAGACTAGCAATATTAATTCGACATCACTTGCTTTAAAGTAGTCTGAAATGATTATTTAGCGAATATACATTCGGAAAGTTCTAATAAACCATACCATACTGCATATACCCGGTAACGAAATAATTGTATACAAGAGGCCAATGCTTTCATCAGCATAGGGCAGGTTGATCAATTTTTTATGCAGCTACTGTACGCCGACCGCTGATGCTAAAGTGTGATATAGGACATGTATGTATATTATGAGTTAGCTTTAGGAACATTTATAATTTTTTTGTAGGATTGATCAATTATTCTATTATTTAGTTGAATATTATAGCACTTCTTAAACAAGAGCAAAAATTTTCTGTCTGATGTCATGATCATACTTTAATAGGATCAATGGATTCAGAATAAGAGTCGATAGAGTTATCATCTCACCTAAATAGATAAAAATATACAAAATGTTGCTTTGTAGTGCGACTTAATGAAGAGATTTTCTGGTTATTGCAGTCCCGATAGTGATAGCAAATTGTGGCCAAGTGATTAGAATGGTAAGAAGCGTGATTTTAATTACAACTTTCGTAAATTTCTTTTGCATAAATTCAATCTCAATCTAATTGGATACCGTATTACCAGGCAGAATCTGGTTCTTATGAATACTGGATAGTCTAGTATAAACAATAAGCACGATAATAATCGGGATAATGTACATGATTACAACGAGCATAATATTCCATACTGCTTCTGCATGAGTAACATGTGGAAAATCGAATGAAGTTGTCGAGTCAGAATAGGATGAAAGAAAGAATAAGAAGGGCAGTGATGTTGATAATGATATAGCGCAAAGGAAAAACTCACTTAAAATGAGAAATATAAATTTATACTTTTGATAAAATGATGACAACGGCCTTCCAACAGCAAAATAGCGATCAATACTAATTAGCGCTAAATTTATGATGGAGATTCCAAATGACGAAAAGGCAATAAATAAATAATATTATTCGACATACTATGATACCTTGGAGATAATTAAGTCCACCTAAAGCTAGATGGACATAAACAGCTAAAGATGCAATCGACAAGACGATATCGGATAGAACTGAAATAAAGAATAAACGATAGCTTGATTTTTTATAGTGCTTCATTATGGCTAAAAGATAACCTAGTGATATATTGAGGAAAAGACCTATGCAAGAGACTGGAACACCAAATATAATTCCATACTGATGTAGCTGTATTCCTATCCTAGGACGATCAATAGTAATATTATTATTCATATCTCCAATTAAGAATAGCTTGAAAAATTGGATAATATTGAGCACAAAGTAAATGACTTACAATATTTCTTTATCATACAGAATACGTTAATAGTTCAGTAGAAATGTCTTAAATCTAAGACCGAATAACATGAGTTTTAGATAATACCAAAGATGGTTATGAATATATCAACTTCTTTACATTTACTGAACTACACTTGAAATTTTAAACAAAAATTTCTAATAAATCTACTGAGTGACAAATGCAAATTAGTATACAATTTTTGTCTAGTTAGGATACGAAATACAGTAGCTATGACAACTTTATTAAAGCCAACTCTAAAGTTCTACAATCGAATAAGCCATATGAAAATCCTCTACGAAAACTTACGACTTCAATTTTTTGTTTTCAGAAATAGCTGCAACTACGCTCAAATAAGCGGTAGCTATGGCAACTTTATTGAAAGCTAGCTTGACATACTACAATCAAATAAGCCATGAGAAAAAATTCTATTAAGAGAGAATAATTTTTATTTTATGCTATCAGAAGTAGCTGTAATTACTGTCGAATATAGCTAGATTTAGATTCTGCAATCAAGTAAGTCATACGAAAATATTATATTAAAAAAGAACTGATTCCATTTTTATAATTTTAGAAATAGCTGTAATTGTTGTCATATCGATTGAAAAGCTGGAAAGTTACAAACATTAGCAATTCATTAAGCTAAAAAGGGGCTTACTTTTCCTTAATTCGATTGTGAAGTATAAAGTTTTAGAATATTACCATATTACGGTTTTGCGTTACCAGTTAAGTAATCATTGATTAGTGAATAATGAATATCATAGAGTAGTCTAGATAAAGTCATATGCTATATTTAGTTTGCTAACCTTGTAATTAATGCTTTAATAGTGGAATTGTGATATAAAAATGTAAACTATTACGAGTTAATTTACTGTAAATTGAAAAGCGTGCTAAGCTCTAATAGTATAATCGAACCCTATATGGACGAAAGGATGAGTGTCTCAACACTTTAAATCCCAGAAAATCTTCATACTACTATCTATTTAGTAATTGTAATATGTCTATTAATGTAACTTGTAAAATATGTATTCAGGATATTTAATACTACAATTTACTGTAGAAACCTATTTAAGCGCATGTGGTTAGAAAATGAAAGTAGTAATTGCTTAAGAAGCGTTCCGGAGTCGTAACATCAAGGAAAGTGTTGTAATTAATCAGTTATCTGTGAAGTATAGCCGAGAAATTGAGTTCTCGTATATCGCTCGCATAGAGACTGGAAAATACTGGAGAAGTAGCCTTGACTATTGAACCTTTACTAGGATTCTTCATGAAATCTTTGCCACAAGTGAAGGTTGTGATATACCACTGCTTTTATTAATAAGGTAAAAGAATTAGGGTATATCAGAGTTAATAATGAAATAATTAAGCCCAAGACTGACAGCATACTGGTATTTAAACTTCGGATGATCCTAGACAGATCGTCATGATATCACACATATAGGAGGACAAAATCATCACTATTCTTCATACTGTCTCTGTTTTTGCTTGACCTTTCGCATATATTGAAATCTAGATAAAGTTTCTTGTCCTTGTGCCATACTAGATAATGTTGTTGTAAATTCAACAATAAGATTAAAAATCACGTATTCAGGTCTAAAATACTCGTATATCTTACTCACTGCAAAGTATAGAAATAGTATTAATAATGATTGATAACCTGTTAAATAGAATTTGCGTACATTACTACCAGCCATATTTTTATATCTTATTACTTACTATAAAGTGTACGCTGTCATTATTGATGCGTCATGAACAAGATGTAATAATCTCTGATCGAAATCTTCAACAGAAATTGCTAAATAAAAGCATTCTTCATTTGCAGTCTGATTATATAATTACCAGTATAACATATACGAGTTATCGTTATATCAACCTCATAAGAAAAGATAAACTTAATGTAATTAATTTTAAAATTAAATGTTTTATTCACTCTATATCAAGACATGTATCATCATCCATTAATCAAACTCGCTAGATGATGCGCTCATGGTACCTTTACATTCGATATCATAATAATTTTATGTAAAAACAAGGAAATGACAATTAACCATCCAATAAACGGGATAGAGGGTGGTCATTAATTTAAATTACAATTTTATAATATTTAAATGTTGGCATTTTATAATCGTATAGTTTAATTATTCTTTCTTGGTGATCTAAGTCACTGTTGTTATGTTGAGGAAATCAGTTCAGAAATGAGATAACGATGAATGAATACAACTTTAGCGATTGTTAAACGAGATAGTATCGTAAAGCATAAACTAACTATTTATAAACATAAATGCAGCACCCATTTAGTAATAAGTTGCAATGCCACTACGGTTTACACTTGAAAAAAAATAAACTCTTTACAATCGCTAAAAGCGTCAGTTTTTATTCCCGATATTTTCAATTTTTATATATATATAATATTGACATTTGATTCTACACTAGTAGCTACTTTTACCAAATTTAAGCTAGGAGGTAGAAAATAAATGATTGTATATTATAATTGGGATATTTATAAATAACTATCTTTGTGTAAGTATCATAAACTGTAACTTCCTTTAGAGAGTTGTATTAAATGCTGAAAAGCGTTTAATCACTAATGGCGATACATAGTTTTCCCACTCATGTATTTTATTATATTTAGTAAAGCAGAGTTTAGAGAGAGATACCGCATCGATGTGAAAATTATGAGAATTTTTGAGTTTAATTTGAATCGAATCTATTTCCTAAGTATTATTGTAAAGTTTAATTCTTTGCTAATTCAGCAACCAAATCTCTCATTACTCTATTCAGCATGTGAAACACGAGTAGTGTAAGTGTAATCACTTTCACCCGAAAGTTACTAATTTCTTGGAGGATATTCTAACGATGCTTAATGCTCATTTATTAATACTAATGCAGAGTGTCTATCATAAAATCTTTTAACAGTGAATAAGCAAATGTTCTTAGAAAAAATACGGCATGTTTCACGGCTATGTACGATTAAAATCATTCCATTACAGATAATTAAAATATAGATTTAGTTAAATCAAGTCTTAGCTACTAGATCTTTCATTACCATACATGTCTAACATGTAGAATACCAGTAGATAAGCACAATTATATATTTACGTGAAAATCTCTAATTTCCTCGAAGATATTGTAACGATACCTATTGCTTATATATTAATACTAATGTTTAGCGATGAAACTTATTCTTTCTCAAGTTTAATACTTGGCGTATACATGGAATGCATATATGTAATGAAAATATATTCTTTTCTCAAGTATTCAAAGGGAGGATTTCAATTGCTTTGCTATCAGAAACTATTAATCCAAAGTGGATACAGTTTTCTAATCAAAATGACAAGAACAATCTCTCAATAGACTATTTCCAATTCAGTAGCCGACACTACGATTTTTGACGTAAGCTAACTTATCTAAAGCTTAAAATAATCTGCATGCCCAAAAAAATAACTGCCAGTTTACGCTAGGGTAAACTATAAGCTATCCTAACAATCTAACTTGCAGAATGATGATCGTTATTTCGACAGAAATCAATTTTTGCTATGCAATACCATCGTTCTACACTCTTGCATTGATTAAATTAAATATACCACGTTAATTCATAATTCACTTCATAACAGTATTATATTTTACTGTGATATCTAACTATTTGGATACCGTTGTAGCGAGTCCGAATCTTGCTTATACCGATAGTAATGCACACTATGCCTAACGATAATTATATAATCAGTTTTGATTATAGATTACAACTAATCTTTTAACATAAGTACTTTTGCAACAAAGATATAAGCTTTTGCCTAACATTATGATCGAATTTTAATAAGATGAACGGATTGACAACAAATATAGATATAGTTATCGATATAGCAATATATACTAAAGCATATAGAATATTACTTTCCAACGAGATTTGATAGATTGTTTTTCGAGTTACAGCGGTTCCAATTAAGCAAGCAAAATGTGGCCAACTGATGAGCACGGTCGAAAATGTTATGCTCATTAAAACTTTAGTAAATCGTTTCTTTTGCATAATTTCTGTTTCTGCTCGATTGGGTGTTGTATAGCCTGGTCTGACATGATTCCTATAGATTGCAGCCAACTTGATATAAATAGTTATCATAATTGAAACTGGGATGATGTACATGATCAATGTAAACATAAATTCCCATATAGCGAGATTATGAATAATATTTGAAATATCACATAAAGTCGATGAATTAGGATGAGCAGAAGCGTATACCAAGATAGGCGATGATGTTAATATCGATGCTACATGAAGAAATAGTTCACATGCAATAAGAAATTGAATCTTATACTTTCGATAAAACGATGATAATGATCTCGCCACAATGAAATAACGATGAACGCTAATTAATGATAAATTCATGATGGAGATCCCAAATGACATCAGAGTAATATATAAAATTATTTTACACAGTATAGTGCCTAGATGATAACTTACATTACCGATAGCTATAAGAAGATAGCCAATAAAAGCTGCAGTAGACGAAAGAACATCAGATAGTACTGAAGCAAGTATTAATCGATAAGTAGATTTTTTAAAATATTTATCTGTTAGTAATAGATATGCAATAGATGCATTAAGAATTAGACCAAAAAAACATACTGGGATACCAAAAATAGCGACATAGCGGTGTATTTGTAAGTTGGATTGAGAAGTAATAGTAATATTGGTGTTGTTCATATTTCAAATTATAAGTGATTTAAAAATTCGTACCATCAAAACTTTTACCAAATACAGAATGTAGCTTGAAATCTTGTAACTGTATTATGAAACACAAAGGTATCTGGTAGATCCAGTTAAATTGCGAAGCTAAAGGTAGCAGCAATTAGGAATCTATAAGTTTTGCGTAATATAACTGATCAAAAAATACTCAATGTCTAAAAAGTACGAACCTAAACGTCGTAGCAATTGGGTTTTTATAAATTTTATGAAATGTGCGTGATTAGAGACTACTCACTGTCTTAAAATATACATTTAAATGTAGAAGAAGTCGGACAACTACAATTTTATTTTCAATATTCGACTTTATCGTGATCGTGAATAAATGATTTAATATCTTGATTTGCTTAAGAATACAATCATCTAACATACTGGTTCTTATTAATTTTTAATGTGAATAATTTAAGGCTGTTAAATTAAGATAGTAATAGATTTGCGCTACAAGTAAAGCAAAATTGTAAGTTTAATTATATTAGGTGATCATTCATGTTTAATAATCATTATAAACTTTAACTACAGGAATTCTCTTTTGTTAAATTAATTACGAAATCTTGCCTTTCCTTCAAAGGAATTACTTTCTAATTGTGAAAGCAGTGTAGTTTCAATGAAACAAAATTTATAATTATGTTAAAGATTTAATGATGAGTTAGAATATGCAATCACTTTGAAGGGTATTATTGCACCTTCTGTAGTATGTTAGAAATTTACAACAGCAACATTAGAGCTAGATTGATTAAAAAATAAAGAGTATTGTTATATTTTATTATACACAGGTCAAGTGCCTATCTAAAATTTAATTAAAATTTAATTATTTTTTAGATAGTGTAGAGTTGCCATGTGTGACGGAGCTCGCTCCGAAATGAATAATATTTTGATCTAACATATGTAATAATGTTATTATCATACAAACTTTAGTACAGTTTAAACTTGTTAGAAAAGTCTTGTTTTGCACTAGCGACTGGATGTAGGCTATATAAGATAACATAATTCATTTTTAGCAGGAGTTCGATGTAAGCCGTGTGGGATACGTTTTTAATACCTTATACTAATAATAAAGAGTATAGTAACCCCATCTTTACTTGGCGATTCACTGAAGGATAATTAAGGACAAGTTAGGTTCCTAATACTATAGCCGTCCATAGTCAGTTGGAGGACCTTCTAAAGTGAAAGTAAAGCTTGGGAATCGTTCACAATCCAAATTTTGTGACACCATGTAGTCGTATTGTCCATTTGACAAAACTATCATTAATTATAATACTAAATAATTATTTTAAATTTCTTCCTATCGATTTTTTTTGCATATAATGCAATATTCAATTAACCTATTAAAGAATATTATGAGGAATAAGGATTAAGCCGACCCATGCCAAATCAGTAGTAAGAAAATTTTATCCTTAGTATATTATAATATTAAATTTTGTCTATAACAAGATGGCAATTGGTGCTATCTTCGTTTATGGTCTATGATATAGAACGGATTCCCTCCGCTCTGCTCTAAATAAAAATATTTCAACAAACACTCATTTTATGTACGATAGTATGATATTATCTAGACGGCAATCAGATTATAATACTTAAAGCTGAAAAAAGAATTTTACGTTAGATTTCGGATTACTGCTCATGTAACGTATACTAATCAAATTAGATAGCTGTAATATTGATGAATAGATAATTATTATACCAGAAAATATTAAGGATAAATTAATTTATTTAAATTTTAGATTATAACATATCTTTTCGATCTAATATCATAAAATTATATTAGCAAATATGCTTTTCTCTCTGACACTGATTCTAAAGATCTGCTGCTTTATTATAAATGTCTGATTAGTTTTGAGAATATTGTTCTTGCTATAAGTATCTCGTTAAACGCATGCATGGTTAAATACTGAACCTGCATGATGTTAAGAATATTTGCAGTACTGAATAAATTCTTTGTGACTTTAACTTAAAGCACGAAATTTATCAATAAGTAAAGTAATTTTAATAATTAAGAAAAATGAAGATTTTTAAACGATAGTGCCTCGTTCAATATTATGCAGACAATGATAAACAAAACTATTTAATAAAATATATTCCTATTAGGATATTTTAATTTATCAATAGATATTTAAACATCAAAACATCAGGCTATAGTTGAGAAAGTGATGTCAAATATAGCCGAAATTCATATCGAGATATAAATAATGTCTTCAAATAATTATCGTTTACCTACAGTCATAGGGCATTGATATATCGAGGAAAAGACTAATAGTTACGACTAGAGTATCATTTATGGAAAAAAATTGTTGTAGCTGTTTCTCTACTCAGCGATGGCAGATGGTTATTTCAGTATTGTTTATATGTCATGGAATAGACTAACAGATAATGATATGAAATGCTATAGATAAACATGTATTTTACTTAACCGAAAGATTGCCCTATTATTGTGCGAGCTACATAGCAAAATTGAATAATAAAATTTTAATGTTTATTTTGTTTCTGTTCTAAATAATCGCGAAAAATTACGTATTCATATTCTATTTATATTGCTCCGTCTTGAATTCTTCAAAATCAAAAATGAACGTTTGCAATTTTGTCATTAAAAGTGATTTCGAAAGCTAACAAAAGTTGAACTATTGAATTTAGATAGCGTCGAAACATTAAAAGCTTGTTAAGTATGAATATTTAAATATCACAAATTAGTCTCATAATTAAAATATTTAAAATTTATTACAAAAGTCAATCGAAAGGTCGAAATAATGACAAAATACCGGATATCGAAGAAGGCAGCATGTTTCGCACATTCGAGAAATAGAAAATTGGTAACAGATAATAATCATAGTGAATACGTAAGTGGGATAATCAAAAATCTGCAATATGTTAAAAATCGGCCATAAGAGCATTCATAAGTCATATAAATTTCTGTGATACTCAATAATCTGCACTTCGATATTCGTTTATCTTTCCAATTCATAATCCTTAATAATAATCTAATATTTTACTGTGATATCGAATAATAATGTAATAGATTGATATAGCAGACCAAAATATTCAATGATTACGCTGATAGCAATGCAAGCTAAACACGATGGATAGCCAATTCCGGTTACAGACCGGAACTAACTTATTTACATAAACGCTTTTCCCACAAAGTGCAAAACTTTTGCCTAATATTATAATCGAATTTAAGCAAGAGGAATTGATTGACTATAAATATGGATGGAGTTATGCCTAAAGCAAAATATACTAAAACATACAAAGAATGACTTTCTAACGAGATTTGATACATTTTCTTTTGAGTTACGGCAATGCTGATCATGGTAGCAAATAGTAGCTTAGTGAATAATACATTCGAAAATATCGTACTTCTTAGAACTTTAGTAAGTCGTTTCTTTTGTAAGATTTCTGTTTCTGCTTAGCTGGACGTTATTTAACCGGGTCTGACATAATTCTTGTGGATCATAACTAATTTACTATAAATAGCGATAATATTGAAACTGAAATGGTGTACGTGATAAATATAAACATGAATTTCCATACTGCTACATCATATGTGATTTTTAAATAATCATATAAAGTCGTCGAATTAATGATGAATTCATGATGGAGATCCCAAATGACATCAGTGTAATAAATAAAATTATTTTACATAGTATAGTGCCTAAATGATAACTTGCGTTATTGATAGCTACAAATGAATAGCCAATAAAGGCTGCAGAAGATGAAAGAATATCTGATAGTACAGAAGAAAGCATCAACCGATAAGTAGGTTTTTTAAAACTTTTGTCTGTTGCCAAAAGATGGACCATGGATGTATTAAGAATTAGACCTACCAAAGACACTGGAATACCACACATAGCGGCATTGCGGTATATTTTTAAGTTGGATTGAGGAGTAACAGTAATATTTGTGTTATTCATATTTCAAGATTTAAGAGGTTTAAAAATTTTATACTATCAAAATTTTTAACCAAATATAGAAAATATCTTAAAATCTTGGCACTGTATTGTCTTGTTATAGTAGATTATGAAACATAAAGGTCCCTAGTATTTGTACTTAATGGTTAAGGCCTCGACTGATAGGCTACCAGCTAGTTTTAAGTAATAAAGTACTGTGATTCAGTGGTTTGTAGTAACGTATCCAGAGATTAGGCGTTTATAAGCTTTGCGAAATATAAGTAGTCAAAGACTACTTACCGTCTAAAAATATGAACCTAAACGTAGTAGCGATTAGGCATTTATAAACTTTGCGTAATGCAATTGATCGAAGACTACTTAATATCCTAAAGCACGAACCTAAAAGTAGTAGCGAGTAGGCGTTTACAAGCTTCACGGAATATAAGTAATCAAGAACTACTATTTTGAAATACAAATCTAAAATATTACAGTTTTATTTTAATGCTAGACCTTATCGTGATAGTAAAAAATGATTTAGCACCATGACATGCTTAAAAGCATAATCTTTATCTGGCATAGCGATTCTTATTAATTTTTAAATATAATTAATTTAAGACTTTCTAATTAAGATTGTAATAGATTCGCTGCACAAGTAAAGCAAAATTTTAAGTGAAATTATAATTGTGAAAACATCGTATTTTTAATTAAAAAAATTTATAATTAGATAAAGATTTAATGATGAGTTAGACTTCCTATTGATTTTTAGGGTATTATTGCACCTTTTATACCATATTAGAGATTTGCAAACTATATTAGAGCAAGATTGAGTAAAAATGTAACGAATATTGTTACATTCTTATTATTATTATTTACCCAAGTCAAGTGCTTGCCTAAAATTTAATCAAAATAAAATTATTTTAAACAATGTAGAGCCACCACATAATCTAATTTTCTATTGAAAAGGGTAATTCCATAATTAATTATAGTACTTGATAATTACTGTACATTCCTGCCAATCGCTGTCTTGAAGCTAAAAATTAGTTTCAAATTGGAAAAAATTTATCAAATAAACTATTTAAAGCCGTTTTATTGCTTTCTTAAGCATAAATGTAATATTAAATTAAATAATCTAAGGAGAAATGGGGAGTAAGGGTCGAACCATCCCCATACCAAGTTACCCCCATACCAAGCTATTAGTAAGTAGAATTTTATCCTTTATACATTATGATATCTAATTTGAGTTTACCCTAAGATAGCAATTGCTATAAACTACGTCTGTTGGCTAAAATAAAAACGGATTTTCTTACCGCTACCCTAAAAAATTTTCCAATAAATAATCATACCACGTCATATGATATTACTTAGACTGCAATTAGATTATAATACTATTACTGCAAAAAGAATTTTGCGCCAGATTTCAAATTATTATTGCTCGCATAGCGTATACTAATCAACTTAGATAGTCGTAATAATGATAAATAGATAATTATTATACTAGAAAATATTGAAGATAATTTAATTTTACGTAAATTTTATGTTGCAGTACATCGTTTCGAAGCAGTATCAAAAATTATATTGGCAAATGTGATTTCTCTATAACATCGATTTTAAAGATCTATTACTTTGCTATAAATGTCTGATTAACTTTTGAAAATATTGTTTTGCTACCAGTATATCATTACACCCATACATGGTTAAATACTGAACTTGTAAGACGTTAAAAATATAATTTTGGATGAATTCTTTACGATTTTTGCGTAAAGCGTGAAATCAATCAATCAATGACGTAGTTTGATAACTATAAAAATTAAGTCTGCTAAACGATAGTGCCCCATAAAATACTGTAAAAGTACTCGGTAATAAAAATATTTAATACTGCATGTTACTATAAGGATTCTTTAATTCACTAGTAGATATTTGAATATCAAAAAGTAGGCTATAGTAGAGAAATGATATCGAATACAGCTGAAATCAATATCGAGAAATAATTAACGTCTTGAATTAACTATCAGTTACCTAAATCATTGGGTATTGATATATTGAGGAGAATGCCAATAAATACGACTAGAATATCAAATGTGCAAACAATTCGATGTAGCTGTTTCTCTACTCATTAATAACAGTGCAATGAAGGTTAATTTTTAGAATTCTCCTTCAAGATTTTTATTATTTTTTTTTAAATACGAGTTTAAACCCGCCGACTTCGATGGCGAAAATATTCATAATGTGTAGTGGTATTAAATTGGTCGTAGCAAAAATTGAACTATCGAATGTAGATAGTGTCGAATTATCAAAAGCGTGCAAAGTTTGAATATTCAAATGCAGTAAATTAGTCATATAGTTATTTAACGGCACTACGTTGCCTAAATTATAGAGTTTAAGAAAGTATTGTTGCTAACAGTGTTTCAGTGTTATAGTATAGGAAATGCTAAAATTTATTGTTCTTACAACTATAGGAATTAATATCCTATAGTAAGTCAATATTACTCTTGCTTTATTCGAAAAATGAAAGCTATGAACATTATTTTTAATGTGATACATTTATTAGCAAATATGGCTTTGTTATTACGTACGCAATTTAATTAAATAAGATTATTCTTTATAAATAAGTTGTATCTAATTACATCTTTTAGGTATGTCTAGTATTCCTTTGTTAAGATAAATGGTTGTTAATGAGTCTATTTATTGGTTTAAATCACTTGATTGAGAGGGAAGAGTGAGTAGAGAGTTACTGAATAAAGCTGTTTTGTAGGTTATAGTAAAGTGTGTCTACTAGTTGTGAGCCTGTCGCGTTCAGCCCACGACAAGGAAACCTGGGTCTTTGAATCCGTACGAATACTTAGGCTACAACAGCCAAGTATGCCCCCAACGGGCTAAGTGTAGAATAGACTTAGGCTTTTAAAATAGTTTATTAAACCAAGGTAGTCTTGACATCCAAGACTACTCTAACTACAAGCGTACACTACACGGTCAATCGCCGACTCTACAGCTAATGAGAACACCGGGCTTTATATACGCTAGCTCGGTTGCACTCGGTGCACAGCTTAGATAAATAACTCTAAAAACATATAGCTTATATATAGCCGACTATCTATATGGTTTAGTATGTAAACGTTATTAATTAATAAAATCTTGATTACTAATTACTAAAATTAACGCTACAATTAATTGACGGAATCTGTACTCCATCACAGAGCCTTTTAGAAGGGTAGTTCTTAGGCGTTATAGGAGCAGTACTATATACTTACTAGATCTTTCGGTAGATTAGGGTAGTAACCTGTAGAAGTAACTCAAGGTGTTTTACGTTAGACTAGTAAACTTGTCAGGAAGTAGTCCGTGGCAAATTATAATATTTAAAATTTATCTCGACTGTACCGAATTCATAATCACTATAAATGCAAATTTCCATATTGGTTAAATTGAATAATTCATGATCCACACTAAAATATCACGTTAATGTTTTCCTTTTATATCGAATAGCAATGTGCTAGTGCATGACTGATATTTAATATTTTAATATTTTACCATGCTGAATTATTAACACTATGTTTTCTTTTATGTCGAATAGCAATGAGCTGGTGCATGACTGATATTTAATATTTAATGTTCTAGTCTGCTAAATTATTAACCATCTCTACATACTCAGATAACTTCCATATTTGTTAAATCTGCTAATGTACAATGTAAAATAATAACTCTATAACAATTTAATTTGATATTAAGTAGTGATATGCCAGTATAGGTATTGATTTCCGTGATGTAGGCTCAATAATGTATGTCTCGATGTTCATTAGCTTTTACGAATTCTTGATCCTTGACAATAATAATATAATATTTATATTAAATAGTCATGTAATAGATTGATATAGCACACCAGATAATTCAGCTCTTATGCAGATAGTAATGCTGGCTAAGCACGATAACCAATTCCCGCTACTGACCGAAACTAACTTATTTATATAAGCACTTTCGCCACAAATGCATAAACTTTTCCATAATATTCCGATCAAATTTTAATAGGAGGAATGGGTTGATGATAAATATAGATAGAGTCGTTGCTAAAGCAAAATATAGTAAAACATACAGAACATTACTTTCTAACGAGATTTGATGGGCTGTCTTTCGAGTTACAGCACTGCCAATTAGGCCAGCAAAATATGGCCAAGCGATGAACACAGTCGAAAATGTTATGCTCATTAAAACTTTAGTAAATCGTTTTTTTTGTAAGATTTCCGCTTCTACTCGATTGGATGCCATATAACCCGGTCTGACACGATTCTTATGAATCGTAGCTAATTTGATATAAATGATCATTATAATTGAAACTGGAATGATGTACACGACAAAAGTGAATATAAATTGCCATACTGCTACAGCATATGTCACTTTTGAAAAATCGCATGAAGTCGTCGAATTAGCATGAGAAGAAATAAATACGAAAACAGGAGATGATATCGATATCGATACTATAAACAGAAATACTTCACACGAGATAAGAAATCGCATTTTATACTTTCGATAAAACGGTGATAACGGTCTCGCTATAATGAAATAACGATGAATACTAATTAATGATAAATTCATGATAGAGATCCCAAATGATATCAGCATAAAAAATAAAACTAATTTACATAGTATAGTGCCTAAAAGATAACTTACATTACCGATTGCTATAAAAGAATAGCCAATAAAGCCTGAAGTAGACGAAAGAACATCGGATAGTACTGAAACGAGTATTAACCGATACGTGGAGTTTTTAAAATACTTGTCTGCTAGTAAAAGATAGGCCATAGATATATTAAGAATTAGACCTAGAAAGGAGGCTGGAATACCACATATGGCGACATAGCGGTGTATTTGTAAGTTGGATGGAGGAGTGACAGTAATGTTTGTGTTCATGTTTCAAGTTATAAATAGTTAAGAAATACTCACTCGATGAAGTTTTTAACCGAATACCGTCAATGGCTTGAAGCTTTAGCACTGTATTATATTATATTTCAATTTTTGACCTTAATGTGATCGTAAATAGGTTTAATATTATGATTTGCTTAAAAACTTAATCTTTATCCAACATACCGGTTCGTCCAATTTCAACTACGCTTAATTTAAAGTTCTTTAATAAAGCTCTTGATTAATTTTGAGGTCGAAAAGAGCGAATTCTAAATCAAGGTATATCACATCACGATATTGGTTTAATATCTGTTATAATCTTATTTAAAATAAGTTACGTTCTGTGATATATACCGATCACGAAATTCCAAATTTTAGAAAAATAATGGCTTTATTGAATCTTATACAAAGATTAACAACATACAGCTCTACTCTAGCCGAATACTACTTCTCAAGACTTCTAGAACGAACTAACTGAATAATCTAAAGTTGCATGCTTTTATACTTTCCGTAGCATTCACAGCTACTATCCGCATGGCAATCTTTTACCTTATTTTACACATAGTTAAATTATTCTTAGTAACACTATTCTACTGCGGACCATCATTAATCCAATATGGATACGACTACAGTACTTACGTAGACATCATTCACACCAGCCAAAGTACAATGAATTAACCATATCCTAATATATGATTTATAGTTATATTTTTACCTATAACCTTATTAGTAACTCAACACCTTACTGTATGTAGCCATCTGTACTCTAGCATAGAGTCTCTACCACTACAGTCAATAGTTATAGCTACCAAATATCTCTTAATAACTGCTGTTTTATCCTGTATAGCTTTATGAAAAATTTATAACAACTATATCGGAATAAGAAAGATAGAAAGGCAAGAAAAATGAAATCGCATTTTTATTCTATACGTACAAAATATACAAGTCAATTATCTGTTTGATAATGTGATTTAATGAAATGTGATTGTCTATGACAGAGTCGCTGTATAGGTCTATTTCTACGGGACCTAACTATAATTATCAATTATAAATAGCTACATTTCTTTCCATTGACATCTTGAAAAGAAAAATCAGCTTTAACTTGTATGTATACACAAAAACAATTAAACCAGATCTTTTGTTCGATTTTATTTAGTACTTTTAGTATCTAACGCAATATTATACGATTGAATACCTAAAGAGCAAAGGGCTGCAGTGATCTGTATCATGCTAGCCACAAAAAACTTTACACTTATTACATTATTTGAATAAAATTTTTGTGTTATATGAAGATGAAAGTTTCTGTTTCTTATGTTCAAGTCCCCGTTTTTAATATTCGTTATGACACAACATGAATTCTTCCGCTATATGTACGCTCTGTGAAAATTTAAGAATAAATATTTCGATAACTTGCTATGACATGGCTTAGCGCTAGACTGGCTTTCATATAATTATTGATGGAGTGGCATGTGCTAAGTAACTTCGAAAAGTAATACTGGTCCATAGATATTACTAATAATATATACAGGATGTATATAGTAACAACCAAATTTGTAGATGCTAATCTACGATGCTTTGCTGAAAGTAGGGCAGAGATACCTCAATTTACATTTAATTCATATTTTATTAGGATTGCGAACTTATGTAGTAAAGAAAGCATAATAAATTTAATTTTCTATTTAATATACATTTTAATTTGCTGCTTTGATTTCTATAGGCTATTTAATTTCGAGAAATATCATTCCTGCTATAGTTATATCACAATGTAACAGCACGATCAATAACCAATTCTGGCTACAGTCAGGAACCACCTA
>NW_002061014.1:29995-33656 GCF_000150275.1 Trichoplax adhaerens
GAAGAGCATATACCAAGTTAGGTAATGATGTCGATATCGATGCTACATATAGAAATAGTTGGCACGCTATAAGAAATTGAATCTTATATTTCGATAAAATGATGATAGTGGCTTCGCTACAATGAAATCAAGGTAAATACTGATTAATGATAAATTCATAATGGAGATCCCAAATGACATCATGGTAACAAATTACATTATTTTAGCCAGTATAGTGTTTAAATGATAACTGAAGTTGACGATGGTAATAGATAAATAGCCAATAAAGGCTGCAATAGACGAAAGAAAATTGGATAGTACTGAAACGAGTATTAACCGATATGTTGGTTTTTTTAAATACTCATCTATTAGTAAAAGATAGGCCATGGATGTATTAAGAAATAGACCAACAACAGACGCTAGAACAGCACAAATGGCGACGTAGCGATGAATTTGTTATTTAGATTGAAGAGTAGCAGTAATATTGGTGTTGCTCATATTTCAAGTAATAAATGGTTTAAAAATTCATACGATCAAACTTTTAACTAAATAGCATTAATAGCTTGAAGTCTTGGCACATTATTGCATTTTATTTGACGGTTTAACCTTGATACGATCATAAATAGGGATAATATCTTCACTTTCTAAAAAAATGGAATATATATTTAGCATAACGGTTCTCCCAGTTTCAGCTACACTTAATTTAAAGCTTTCTAATAAAGTTCTTGATCAATTCGGCGGTCGAGTAGAACAAATTCTAAGTAAAATTATATTACAAAATGATGTAGTTTAATATTGATGGTAACGTTATAGAAAGTAATTTGTTTCACTAAATCCACGACGAAGAATAGTTTACATTCAAAAGAAATTTCTTCCTAATTGAGATTGTATTCTAGTTGCAGTCAAATTAAGATTTGTCCAATGCCATCATGGTTTAATTATATGTTAGATAGTTTTTGCAGTTATTTATAACTGCTGATTTGTTTTATATGGCTTTACTAAATATTTATGACAACTGGATCAGAATAAGAGTAATAAATACAAATTAAATGCATGTATGATAATGTAATTTATTAAAACGTGATTATTTTCGATAGAGTCGATGTATAGGTCTATTAATCCAGATAATTGAGATCGGCGTTAAAAAATATATCACTGATTCACAATCTCCCTGATCTCGCCTACGAAATATTTCAAAGATTGCCGTATGACAGATTTCTAGGGCCTAATTAATAAATTACTGGTCTCTATTTATCACTACCTATTTGTATAGTAATTCAGCGCCATAACGTTTATTATGGTCATGGCCTGCTAGAGTATCCTTACACACCGAGATTTACCATCTGCAAGAACATTATGCTAAATACGACCAATAATCTACAGCCCAATACCGCATCAAGTTCTATTGCAGTGGAGATATATATTAAAATATCGATGCATTGCAGTTTGGTAATTTCATCAATAACAGTACATTGAGACTACTTAATTAGATTTATACCACTGCTTGCACTGGCACTTCGAACGTGCTAAGATAACTACAGAACCTATGATAATGACTGGCTATTTTAGGACAGTTGGGAAGAACCTCTATAATTAGGACTTTCAAATATTAGAAAGACTAACTATAGATTCTTAGACACACTACAGTATAATCCGACGCCGAGGCATAAAAATCGAGAGTTTTTAATTACTTAATATGATAATTTTAAGATAACATTGCTTACTGAGCTATTTGTGGAATAAACATTTAAGCTGCATTGCTGTAGGATAATACTTTCGTTGTCATCTAATTGGGATGTGTGATGGAATGATAAACTGTTTCATTTTTTTCTACTTAGTTACTCCATTCTCTCCAATCCGTAACAATTGCGATTAATGCAGTTTACATTCGTAGCGATAGCTTATAATTAGCAAAGTTGAGATCATAGTATTCTCAATTTATATGAATAGGGTCGACGATAGAAAAAAGGAACTTGTCTAAAATGTAGTAGCGTACGTTATTGTCGCGTGTTAAATATAATACTAATATTGGATAAAATCATACTCCTTTCCAAGCGTTCAGAAATAGATTCCTATTGTTTTGACTATTAACAATTAAATGTTCCAAAATGCTTTCGGTTTCCTAACCTAAATAGTGAGAACAATACTCTCTTGGTAGGCTATTAACACCGTATTTTAATGATCGTAGCTACCGCATGTATAATGTACGGTAGTCTGTCTAAAGTTAGTATCTGTTTCATATGCAAGCATAGATAACACACTAATTTATAAGGTGAACCAACAGCTATTCTAATGATTCAATCTACTAAGCTTATAATTATCTTTATAAATTCAAATCTTAATATTGGTTGAATTGACTAAATCATGATCTACAATAATAATGTTACAAAGTTTTTTAATAACGAATATTAATGTGCAAGTAGAGATTTACTATTTAATATTTTAATGTTCTAGCCTTTTAAACTATTAATATTATCTATGTATGCTTCTGCATTTATTAATTTGATAATTTATAATACAAAATAATAGCACTACAACATTATACTTTGATATTAACAGATGATATAGGGCTGTAAGTATATATCATTGCAATATAAGTTTGATAACATATGCCTCGATATTCGTTGAATTTTTACTGATTTATATTCCTTAACAATGCAATGTTTTACTGTGATATTAAAGAGTAACATTACAGATTGATACAGTACATCAGAATGTTCAGTGATTATGTCTTAAGCAATGCAAGCTATGCCCTATGAATAACCAATTCTGGTTACAGATCGGAATTGACTTATTTTCATGCGCACTTTCGCCACAAAGTCAAAAACTTTTCCCTAATATTATGATCAAATTTTAATAGGAGGAATGGATTAAGAACAAATATGGATAGAGTTATAACGGAAGAAAAATATACTAAAATATACAAAATGTGACTTTCTAACGAGATTTGATAGGCTGTCTTTCGAGTTAAAGCACTGCTAACTATGGCAGCGAAATTCGGCCAAGTGAGGCACACAGTCGAAAATGCTATGCTCATTAAAACTTTAGTAAATCGTTTCTTTTGTAAGATTTCTGCTTCTACTCGATTGGACGCCATATAACCCGGTGTGACGTGATTCTTATAAATTGTAGCTAATTTGATATAAATGATTATCATAATTGAAACTGGAATGATATACATAATGAATGTAAATATAAATTGCCATACTGCTACAGCATATGTCACTTTTGAAACATCACAGAAAGTCGTCGAATTACGACGAGAAGAAATATATACCAAGATAGGCGATGATATCGATATCGATACTATAAACAGAAATACTTCACACGAGATAAGAAATTGAATTTTATACTTTCGATAAAACAATGATAATGGTCTCGCTACAATGAAATAACGATGAACACTAATTAATGATAGATTCATGATAGAGATCCCAAATGACATCATGCAAATAAATAAAATTGTTTTACAAAGTATAGTGTTTAGAAGATAACCTGCGTAACCGATAACTATAAAAAAATAGCCAATAAAGGATGCAGTAGACGAAAGAACATCGGATAGTACTGAAACGAGTATTAACCGATAAGTAAGTTTTTAAAATATTTATCTGTTAGTAAAAGATAAGCCATAGATGCATTAAAAATTAGACCAACGAAAGACGCCGGAATACCACATATAGCA
>NW_002061013.1:0-3013 GCF_000150275.1 Trichoplax adhaerens
GCATTCCATTTTCAACCAGTTATTAACACATCACTATTTTTCAGCATGAAAGTCAACATGGTACAAAGTGTGAAACGATTGACTAGTGCTAGTAAACACCAGAAATGATGACCGTGTAGGGATAATCCAGGATATTGTCCAGGGATAACACCCAGCAATATCTATAAAACACACAGATTAACAAGTATAAGAGAAATTCAGTTCACAACCCAAAATGTCAACTATAGGTCTAATGGCGATAAAGGGACGATTATATTATGGCAATAATGTTAGGGTTTGCGTTTAAAATGATATCGATTAATTAAGATTGCTTTAACTGGTTGAAAGACTTACCTGCTAAGCAAGATGAGATTGCTAACACCCAACAATATCTATCAAAAGCACAGATTAATAAGTATAAGAGAGAAATCTGTAGTATGGAAAAAGAATGTGAGAAAAAAAGACGTTTGATGGTTAACTGCCATTTTCACGTGTAGAATGCAGTAGAAGAAGAGGAAGACCAAGTAGAGAGTCGGCGCTGCAAGTTACTGTGCAAAATAGCTTGTCGCCCTATAGGAGTAGGAATTGACTCTACAGCGGACAATATTATAAGCAAGATATCAACCGAGTAACCTCACTTGGACTGAGAAAGTATGGCACAGGCACGCTGCTTACTGCATGCTCGCCATCAACTTTTCTTGGCTCTAACTGAAATCACTAATTTACCTCGTAAACTGTGGATAGCAAGGTGAGAAAGAGAATGAAAGCAGGCAATCTCACCTTTTGGGTCGAGAAAAAGTGGAAGATAACATGGACAACAAGGTAAGACGATTTTCTGTTTGCAATATCCCTTCCAGTCATGATCGCCTTTGCTAGCAGAAATGTTGTACCAAATACATTGACTATTTTATCTTCTCATGTTATTTTGACCAAGAACTTGCTGAGATTGTTTCTCTTTCAAGTCCGTCTTTACTGCAATTTGCAATAAACATTAAACTAGCTGCACAATTGCATTGATTGCAATACTATTAATTTTGTTTTGATTTATTTCTGGGTATTGGTTAAACTGACTTTTTGGGGGTTTGCTTTATGATCGACGAGATAGTCCATGATAGACTGCAATTTCGCAAATCATTTTCTGTATCCCTATTTTTATTTTCTCACCCTGTTTTACCTTCATCTTAATCCTAAATCTTTTTACAAATGTTTTCCTTTTCTCTTCAAATCTTTCTTCACTACCATTTATAATTGGAATTGAACCAACTCAACCATTACATTCGCCCCGTGTTTTGCTTTATTTATCTTTGGGTATTGGTTTTACTGACATAAAGGGTATACTTTATCCATCTGTACAGTACACACATCCATCATCTTGATTGATAGAAGTGATGTTGATTTAATTTGTTAATAGCTGAAGAGATCGCCATCTATAGTATTACAAGACTGTCATCAATATCTACTTTAGACTAGATGGGATGCGTAATGATAGATAGGCTGCAATTTTGTAATCCATTTTCTCCATCCCTATGTTGATCTTTATGTTCTCCTCCTATTTTACCAACGTTTTGTTACAGATGTTTTCCTTTTCTCTTTCAAGTCCCTCTTTGACTACGATCTGTATTAGACATTAAACTAACTCAGCAATTGCATTGACGATAGACTAGACATAGACTACACTGCTTTTAATCATGTTTTGCTTTATTTATTTTTGGGTATTGGTTTTACTGACATTGGGGGTATACTTTATCCATCTGTACAGTATACAGTACACATGAATCATCTTCATTGATTATGGAAGTAATATTAATTAGTTTATTGACACTCTCGTTAAATTGCATTGGGTACAAGATACAAGATTAGCTTTACATTTCATGCAAATATTATTCCTTTTTTCACGTGGGTTACTAACCAGTAACCCTCTCCACGCTTGATGATGAGTTGAGAGTGTTGAAGATTCCATTGAATGTCCTGTATGTAGAAGTGAGGGAATGGTAGAGTGATTTGTAGCTATAGTGTTTTGGGGTTATAAATATTCAAACTAGATAGATTTTCATACAGGATTAACTGCTTGTCCGACCATAAATTTTCATGGTCGAAGAATTGTGTTGCTAAACTATGAAACCGATAGTAAATCGTCTTGCTTTTTAGAAATTGAATGAGTGATCCAAGTTTTTTTGCTTACTATTTGTGGCGTTTTCCGCTAACTATCAGCATGCTTTTGCAAATATTTTTAATGAAGCTTTAACTTCATACCGTACTATTACACTTGAAGTATTTCCTTGTAACTATTAAGACATATGTCGTGCTTACATGCAATTTAATTACATTATACGATAATAATGATTGAATCATCTTAAATAATAAAATGTAAATAAATAATAGATTATAGAGTCAAGTGGAATAGCGTTGTAGACGATTTGATGAGAAAAACACCTGTTGTACTCTAATCACTTTCATGTCCGCTAAGGTAGGATAATTAATTATTACTAGTGTATCCAGGTATCATCCTAATTTATGCTCAACTGCAGCAAATCGTCTATTGAAAAGGATTATAATTTTATTTTAAGCTTAGGCTAGCACATTGAACTAATACAGTAATATATTTTGACCTATATCATATATCCTGTAAATATTTAAGGCTTGCAACAACAAAGCTAATTAATATCCACGTCAAATGCTAGATACTAATGTAAAGTATCAGACATTAAATGAGTCTACAATTTCTACGTAATATACAAACGTTTAAGTAAACAATTAGACTTTTCGTCATCTCCATTAAAAGCATGCGACCGACCGATCTACTGTAGAAATGTATCAAATGTATCCATAACAAATGTATCCATTAAATGTAACAAATGTATCCGTCAAAAAAGCGAGGAGAATTAATTATCTTATATGAAGTCTTTAGTAACAATATTCATAATAATTCCTATAACTTTAAAAGGATACTTTTATATTATGTACACCAGGAGTTTCTGACGAGACTATAAAAGGCTGATGCCTGAAGATTCCTTTTTAGTTCGTTAGTCGGTGG
>NW_002061013.1:3063-23381 GCF_000150275.1 Trichoplax adhaerens
GAAATGAACTATTCCGCATACCATACTAATTAATAATCTGATTGAGTCTTAGCTAATATTATTGCATTGTTCCTTAATAATTATATATAATTAACAGGGTTAAAGGAATACTATAACTATCAAATCTGATCGTTGGACAACCAATATAACAGAATAGATCATATTATAGTCTACATCATAGCGTTAAGTACAGCTAGTGGAGCTCGTGAATTACTGTACTATACATGATGTGTTGGGGGAAATTACTGCAGGTATACAGTATAAGCCTACTCAAGGAAATAAGTTACCGTTAAGAACATGAAATTCAGACATTGCCGTAGCCTATTTTAAAATTTCAAGCGCTAACCTAATTATTATTTGCATACATATTGCAATGAGGGGCGTAATATTGTACTCTTGACTAATCAAAGTTTGTATAAAGGTATTAATACGACAACATGAGCAGGCAATCAGTACTGATTTAGCGCAGTAATTATTTGCTCATTTTTAAATATGTGAAGCACTTTCTAGTTACGGCTGCTGTTATGTATTCAGTATTATTAATATTATTGTTATTAACATTTCGATGTTGGTTCTTATTGTAAACATATTATGGTAAACATGTTGATGCCAGTTACACTTTTGATGTTATTTACGAGAATATTATGTAACTATTTAAACCAGTTACTTGCACATCTGGGAGGGTTTTTTCCAGATTACATGTTAGAATGTAAATAAAACTCATACATATTTCAATACAGGTTTTCCAGTACTAACCATTCCTCATCCAGTTTACAACAGCTACAAAAGGGATAATTATTGTAGATGTTTTAGCCAACCTGACTTTCGTCAATACACATTTGCCATAAAGTTAATTTAGAATAAAAATTTGAAAAAAACTAATAGCATGATACTTGAGATTACCTTCGCCTGTTTTCAAACTACACTCTCCAACCTAATCACTGATGCCATATTATTATATTACCGAGAATCTACAAATAGGTTAGGAATTGGTGACAAATATTTTCATCTTCATTAACGGTGCATAATAATAATCGATACGATCGCTAGCTGTAATAGACTCGGTGACCGAAACGTTGATATCGATTGTATGTAAGCAATATTTGTTGATAACTCATACGATACAAAGACCAGGTAATACTTAATTAGGTAAACTATTTCAATGAAGAAAAGCTATTTCTATTTCGACTAATCCGGCATTGAAATTATTCATTTTAAGTAATCTATTTAAAAATTGAATCTGTACTGACTGCAAAGTCAATCGGGAGTTTATTTTTTATACAGGATATCAGCTAATGTAGATAAAGGATTTCATATCTGTAGGTGAAAATCCATCATTTCATCAATACTCAATGCACGACCTTTTATGAATCCTTTTGGTACCATAGTTAATGAAAACGATACTATTTAAATAAGTATGTATTGTAATTGTTCGATTTCGGCCTACTACAAAGTGATAATATAAAATAATATGAAGGATGATCAATAAAATGTCGTGACATGCTAACGCACATCTTCCTTGACGACAAATGTAATAAATAATGACTTATAGTGATTCACATTTAGAGCAAGTTAACTTTAATTTGTCTCACCTTTAAGAACCGTACAATTATTCACGGAAATCCGTATAATATCGCTATAATAATCCGCAAAGCTTTACAAAGACTGATATGTTTAAGTTATGTCGGGTATCGTAATGAAATCGTGATGTACTCTATTCTCTCTAGCCCGTTTAGTATCGTTCATGCTAAAATTACTGAGTGGGTAAAACTTGCAGTTTGGTACTACAATTTACAAATGAATAAGACTGCGATGATTACTTGATTTGTTACCATAAAACGATTGCCCTAAAAGAAGGCGTAGTAGTGCAATTAATTCGATATTTGTATCATGTCAATAAAGGTAAAACTAAACCATATTTATGATCAATTATCTGATCAAATACAATGGATAGGTTGCATTGCGCTCAGAGTACATAAAATAGGAGTCATATATCGATAGGCAAGGAAGGATTCCTTCAGCGGAAATGATGATAAAAATTTTTATTCTGAACTTACATCGCTAAATGTAGCAGCAGACTCTATTCTATAGTATATTGAAGTTACTGTGTTCTTTTTTCTATTGAACACATGAGCTGGTTCTAATACACTTTATTTTTCATATATAAGAACTATTTATATCACACGCTTAAAAATCAAATGTTAATCCTATCATGTATAGAGCAACAGAACTTAAATAGGAGTAGTCATCAGCTATAAAGAGCAGTCATCAGCTATATTACATCTCACATACTGTATAGCTGGGTGCCAATGAGTTATTTCCAATTATTAATCTATTCCGGAAATACGCGTACGCTTAACAAGTGAAAAATATAACTAGAAATACTTTAGTCTTACGTGTTACAAGGTAAATGTTCTTACTACATTCTTTCATTAACTACGTTCTCTAACTTACTACTAATCTATAGCTTAAATATTTTTAAATATTGTATAAAATTTATATACTGAGTTAAAATTATAACTTTGTATTAACTAAGGAAACCCTTTGGTTGAACAACTAGCTGGATAGTATTTTATTTCAGTTTTCCGTGTTTACTACCACAGTAATAGATACAATTAATATTACTCACTTTCAGTAGACGTCATCGGTATACAGTTAAAATATCTTACGAAGGTAACAGCATATCTTAGAAATAGCGGGCTAAGCAAGTTATTTACGTCCTACTCTTTCACTGAGTATGTATATTTTACCCATTTAAATGATCAATTTCATGCACCTAACCTTGATCGTTATTAGTGCTTAATGCTTTCTGACTTTTGATACCTGTAAGATTATTTTCAATTCAAGCAGTAAGTATGGATATTTCTCTTTATTTGATTAATTTCATAATAAATACTAACTATCTTAGTGATCAGTTTTACTGCAGTGTAAATACTGGTCTTGATGATGCAACAACTCCAATATTAATTTAGTAAAGAATTCAATTAAAATTTTCTATTTTAAGTAGATTGTGGCGGTATTTACCAGTAGCTTTGGTTGCTTCATCCGGGTCGATGTTTATCTTTTCCGCAACTGCACGTAAATTAGCTTTATAGAGAGCTTCAATTAGCTTTAACTTGGTGAAACTTGAGCCTTTCGTATCATGTTGTTCATATAACATCTCCGCACATTGTTCATTGACATCATCAGCATTATTAGCCTTTATAGTTTTAATTTGGTTCCGATTAAAATGTAGCACCCTTGCTAAGTTTCGCCATTTTGTGCCAATGTCATCGACAATAAGGTTAAAATACTGTTGTGCAGCTGTCGTTACGTAAAGAGAAACATAGATATTTTATTATTTGTACTGTGATGTTGAAGACAGTGTTGATGGTTAGACATGAAAGACGATAATGAATAAGTGCTATATCGGTAACTGTAGTTGCAAATTACTAGCAAGTAGTGCTTACGCGAATCTGGATTAGTCACTTTTACACTTTCTGTCTCACCATTACCATTAGAAATTTGGAATGTTCTGATAACAATAATAGTAGTTTAATTAACAGTCATGTAATAGTTAGATTTGCACAAAAAATGACGAAATTTGGCAAGACATTAATCTAAGATTAATTGAATGCCTGTATTAGTGTATTATTAACTCTTGATTGTCAAGTGTATATTTCGTCGTAAAATACTACTGGTTTCACTTATATTCTGAACTGCGCCTCGAATTTACTAAATTCGGTTTAAAATTTTCAGAAATTAGCAAGAAGCTAAATTACTATGAAAATATCCTGATATCTGCATAACGATCACGCCCCAATGATGTTAAAATAGGGATAGACACAGCTAATTATGAACAAAGTTATCTAACTCGATTTTACTAGCTACGATAGCACTCCGAATCACTTACGAATGGTTTGGTTTTAAGTTACCGGAAAAAAAACTATTGCATTGCGATAATGTCTAGACAGCTGGATATTACCTACATAATTCGCTTTGTGGTAATGGTCAAGCTTAACTTTAGGTCTATATCGTGTCTAATTATTTAATGTGTGATGTTATGTTGCATCGATACTCGGTGAGACATTAAGTAATGAGAAAGTGAAGAAGCAGTTTACCAGCTGCTAATTTACGGTAATTTGACTGAAATTCTCATAGCTTAGATGGTTAATATAATATAATACGGAAATTAACGAAAATATATGGTGGTTGCTAGCAAGAAACTTGTAATGTACAGTAGATACTCCTTTTTTAAGTCTACTATCATAATTTCATTTTTGTTGTAGGAGAATAACGAATCATGCGAATGTTATAGAATACACGTAGAAATTGCGCAGTAACCATAAGATAATTATAACATAACCTGGAAATAGCCGATATCAGTACTTATCTTATCTAAAATCTGATATATATTTGCATAGATAACCGAACGTTTTGATAATGTTATCGAAGTAGGGCTCATCGATATTTATGTACATTAACTATGTGATTTGAATGATGCCATTTCAATAAATTTGAGAATCTTCAGTTTAGCCTTACAAGTCTACCTGACTACTCAACTGATCTAGTAAGCAGTCCAGTTCAAGCTACTGTCGATAATCGTAATTTATTGTTGTTGATCTATTTACGGGTAATTTAATTTAAGTTGGTGATTTCTATAAAGATTGAACACCTAATTCTTGGTAAGTTGGCATATTGACTGCAGACAAACTGATATAGATGCTAAGTAATGGAGTCTTTTAAGCCATTTCATAACAAGTTATCGAGTACAAAATAGAAATTGACGATGAACGCTTCTTAAGAATGTATACTTACGGTATATCGATTGGAGGTGGCGAATTTTGATTTGAGATGGATTTGTTCTTTGGTTTTGAAGATATTTCCGGTTGTTGCTCTACCAGTGGTTCAATGCTAAATATTAGTAATGTAACATTTAAAATTCCGTAAAAGGTCTATAATTTTAGTATCAAGTTTATCTGATTTGCTTCAGTGTTACTTATGATAGAATCTGTAGTAGAATTTTAGCTGGCAGTTTGATAGCAAACTAGTGTACTATGTTCTAATCGTCTTTTAACATACGATACATAATTTAAATACTTTACAACAAACTATAGGAATTTCAAATATTTCGCCAATACGGTCATCTTTACAAATGTTTTTGTAAAAGACTTGTACAGCAGAAGTAATATAGTACATTACTAAACGATATAAACCTGCTATATCGCAATAGCTTGGAAAATATTTACTGCTTGAAAACTAAAGATCGATGCATGTTCTAACGATTTTTTTATTATTGCTACAAATCGATATTCGTCAAAGAAGAAATAAAATGCTTTTAGCAACTTAACATTAAAGCCTACTAATAGATCTGTCCTCCCAACATCCCACACAGTACAATTCTAAATATTAACAACCTTGCCATCGTCAGGAGGTTGTCATAAACTGCATGTCTCTTCTAGATAAACTGAGCCTCCTGATAAATTCATAACAGCTATAAGTTTATTATTACGTTACAATTATATTAGTGTTGAAATTTCTATGATTAAAAAGGCTCATGGTCATTTAAATATCACTACAGCATAATAGAACATTAGTACGGTACATAGATTATAATGTTATACAAAATTATTGATATGCCAAATAGGTTCATATCTTAAAAAGTTGTGTTGTTACTACTTGAGTATGTACTGTAATAAGGGTACTTAAAGCTTTTTAAAGGCAACACTTGATAATACATAATTTAAGGTCTAAAGTGCAAATATTGCGATTAATGGCACAGGAAAGTGTTTGAAACATATTACAATTAGCTTTTGATTATAATTGCCTAGCCAGTCGATAAGCGAAATGATAGCAAAAATATAAAAATAAAACTAGCAACCTTTAGTTCCAACTATATCTCAAAGTAGAGGTGCGACCGAGCATGAATGAGAACGATGACCAGTAATATTTTAATTCATTAAAAGTCCTTTCCCTGCATATTTGTAATCCGATGTCATGTATGCTATCATTGCGTTCAATAGTCTGAACAGTGTCTGATTTTAAATTTAAGCATCGATGATTATTTATAGTACTGGTAAATTGGTAAAATAAATAATTAATAATAATCAATTAACAGCATCCTTGACATTATAATAACAGTACAAGTTATTTAAATCTAATAAATACAAAGATTGCACTGAGTTTATGAGTTAACATTCATTTCCCAAAAGAGAATATTTTGGAGCACCCGTTATTTATAAAAGTCGAGAAAGCTATTTACCTTTATTTTCTGCAGTTTTATTAGCCTCTTTTTCTAATCGTTCACCAAGTTCCCGAACACTACTAATATCGCTCTCTTGTAGCAAGTGACAAAATTGATAAAAGTTATCATCGCTTCTTGATTCCAGTACTTTTAGAAATTCAAAGGCTCGTTCTTTGTCAGTTTTACAGTCATCTCTCAGTTTTTTGACTTCTTCATTAGATAAAATTTGTCGAAAACGTAGATCATATAGTATATCTACCAAAGGGACACTTGTGCTTATTTCTGAACAGTATTGGTCAATGATTCCTTTAATAGCTCGGGTTACAACCATTTTATACGTAGCTGTTACTCCTATATGAAAATATACAAGATCCAATTTAAGATAAATTGGGAGCAATACATACGGTATACATGTATACCGGATATAAATTAAAATTAGCTATGAAAACGAAGTACTTTAAAAGGATAAGTTTAGTTTCAGTCAGCTATTTCGCCTACATTCCTTTACAGCATTATGCTGATTCTTTTAGACTAAGTTAATTGCTATCTCATCGCTTACGGTATAAATTATCTTGCGAATTATTAGAGTTATGATAGTATTGTAGTACGAGATAAATGTTAATTACGTATTCAACAATTCAATTGATTTCATCAAATGAATGAAGTTGATACTTGCTATATTATTAGGAATATAAGTGAAATTTTTGGTAGATTAATTGATAAGATTTTTTATAGCACAATGGAGAAACAATGAAAATGATCTTTTTACATTTACTTCAAGGACGATTTTTCAGTTGAAAAATGAAATAGTATTGTAATATTTCAGTTCTATTCAGTTTTACTGGTAGCCATTGAATGTTAATAACATAAATTCTGTACTAGCGAAGACTGAAGTCAGCAATCAAAAGAATCGCCATTTTGTACTTTATGAACTAATAATGCATACTAGAGTAACGTGATGTATAATTATAATGGATGCTAGCAATTCTTACAGGTGCATTAAAATATTTAATTTGTAACCTGTTATGGTATATGTTGTATCTAATTCCACAATCCTATTCTCTGCATGTGCTCTATCTTTAAAACTATAAATACCGGCGATTTCTAACTCAGAGTTCATTAGCCTCTCAGTTAGTCTTCTAGTTAGTCTCTCACAGTCTAATACTTCTACTCGTTACTCACGACAGCTTGCACGCTGATCTACCGTAACTACCTCACTGTACTTCACATTACTAACCTACAATAAAGCATAACTTTTATAAACCCTTTGTTGTAATAATTGTAAATGGCGACTAAATCTCAATCCTCTGAGATATCGAACCCTCCATCACAGTCTTACTGATAAAAGATGAGAAATATCTTAATCAAAGCACTAATCCATGATAAGTAATAAGTAATAAGGATATGGTTGCTTTATTTTCCTCAGAATCAGTTTTGTAGTATCTGTAATATAATACTTTTTGTTAAACATGATTCTTATATAGATTAGCCTGAGCCGATACATCTGCAATATGATGTACTTTATTTTCTTCAAAATCAGTTATTACTTGCATCGCACGCCAGTTAATACTGAGTTGCATCAAGCCTTAGCATCCTAACTTTGCAGAAATTTGGAGTTTCTACGTAAATTAGTAATACCTTTGTTTAACTTTTTATAAGCTATCAACTGTAGTAAGGTAATTAAATAGTAGTAAAATCATAAATTACTGCAATTATTATTTATGTATCCGTTAGTGAAACAAGTTATATGCTTAAATACATGAAGAATCCGCTAACTTTAAATCGATAGTAAGTATACTCATATGCTTTCTCCAGCCGAAACACTAGTAACGGAGCGACTTTTCAGGCCAAATAATCTACCATAAATAAGAGCGATTTGTGAGCCATTTAAAATTCGCAATCACTGTAATTATTTCATGCCTGACCCACAATACCGAAAACTAAATAGAGTATGATAGTTTGGTTTCGAGATAGTCATTGCAAGAGTATACCGTACGTTACATTATTGCAGTAGTAAAATATACTAAAATATGTACTTAGAACTGAAAATGATCGCAGTTACCTCTCAAGTTTAACCATTTTCTCCTACAAGTAAATCTCGTAATAGACGATAAAACTGTCAGCGATTTGAGAAAAAAGTGATTTACGAAGATCTACAGTATAATCTTGTTGACTAAATAATCAATTTTTATCATATACGTACATGGACCGTATCATATCCTAAACGATCCATCTAACCTAATTTGAGTGATTTCCCATTGGTGAAATGATACGCTGCAATATATTTTTATTGACTTTTAAACATAATTAACTCCTACTGTAGTAAAAGGACTAAAAGTACAGTCCTTTGTAGTTTTTAGTATGTAATTAGTATTATTTTACTATACAAAATACCTACAAAGTGATAGTGTCTTTAAGTTTTACCCTGCCAGCCAAATCATCATGTCGCCATCTTTTCTTCTTCATTATTTTACAAGGTATTATATAGATTACTATAGAAGTAGCCCTATAGAGCAAATGCCTAATCTAAAGAAAGGGCGTTTCATCGTCTATTCAAATTGTAAAGAAATTTGACTTAGTAGCAAAACCCTATCCTTAGAGAAAGGGGATTTATAACATGACGATAAAGTACTGTAATGTAGTCTATACTCGTACAGTTACAGCACAATCTGACGCTAAAACATCAACTGTCAATACTCGCGAATACTAAGCGATACTAATGTCAGAAAAGTAGTCGTAGTAGTCATATAAATTTTTTTGATAAGCGATTACTGTGATCTTCATAAAAAGCGAATTTTTCCGGATTTGTGTCCGATATAGTTTTCGGATTCTGGGACCGGTCAGGTTTGTGTCCGATATAATTTTCCTGTTTTGGAACCGGTCGGCTTTATTTTTAATTTATGTCTGAATTATAATTTTTCTGTTTTAATTTTTGGATTTTTGTTCATGAAAAATATCGTAAGAGTTGATTTTTGAGATTTGGACTTTTTGTTATGAATTTGAAACTTTGGAATTTTATGACGTGACTTGAGTCACGTTAGGAGATTTAGTGAGGAAAATAGAAAATAAGATGGAAATTGGCAGAGGTTGTGTTGATTGTTAGGTAGTTAGAATGTTGTTTTTATGACTAAATCTTGATGTTTAAAGGTTAATTTTTAGCTTTTTATAGTGTATTAATGATAGAAATTATGTTAGAAATGAAGTTTGATGTATTTTTATAGTTAGCTTGTTACTTTTATAGTGTTTTGTAAGGGAATGGTAGGGTTAATTGTGTCTGAACTTTGAATGATTTTTGTTTTCTTAAATGGTGCAAAGTAGTTTTCTAAAACGGATCTTAAGAGCGATTGGTTAGCAAATGTTTAGTTTTAAATACCTCTGACGGCTCTACGAAGCCTATAAATGATAGTGCAATTAGAAAATTTAGGGAGAGAGTAGAAGAAGATTTTATTTGAAGAACTTGTTGAATTTAAAAGGCCTTCGGGGTCGAATTGTCGTAAGTTAAAACGTTCTTCTTTTTGAAAGGTTGTTTGGTCGTTGATAGTTTTTAAGTCTGTAATTTATTTTAATAATACTTAAAGCTAAGTATTTGTGCGGTTGTTCGGTTTATACTTCTCTCCATTTTTGTTTTGAAATAAATTGTTGTTCGGTTATTTCCCCAAATTTTATTTGGTGTCAAAGTATTAGCGCTAAGTCGACCGGAGTGCAACGAAAGTAGAATCAAAGTTTGTTAAAGTTTTGTAGCTTGATCTCTACATATTTCATTTCATTACACTACATTGTAATTAATCATATAAGGATTTATTTCTTCTGTTATCCCATTTATTTTGTAAAGAGGTAATGCAAGTGAATGGGAATAGCCTTCAACTTCATAAAGAGGCACTGATCATATTTAATACGAAAAAAATGATTAACTACATAAACCCCAGAATGATTCTTTGTAAACCGAAAAAATTAAATTCTGTGTAAGCTATTTAAGACTAAAGAGATAAATGATCAGGAAGAAAAAGATTATTATCGTTTTGTTTTAAGACGATGAGCTTGCAATCTAATTTATTACGCTAACACATTAGCTCCAATTTTTGATGTCATCACGCTTCCGTCAAGCAAATTTTTGGCATAAAAATAAGCAGAATACTGTTCCGTCTAGGATAAATAATTTGCGACGATTTTAGATACGTAGTAAAGAAATCGTGATGTTTAAGATGATAAGTTTACAATCTAATCTGTCATAAATAAGATCGATTTGTGAGTAATTCTAAATTCGAAATCACTGCATTTGCTTCGTGTCAGACCCACACTACTAAAAATTAAGTGGAGTATGATATTTGAATTTTAGGATAGTGGGTAGAAGAATATAGATTAGGTTATTGCAGTTGTATCGTCTGCCAAAGTAACAAAATATGTATTTATAACTGGAAATAATCGCAGTCAACTCACCTCCCAAGTTCAAGCCTTATTCTCTAGAAGTAAATCTCTTAATAAACGATAAACCTATCTGCGAATTAAGAAAACACTAATTTGCAAAAATCTAGAGTATAATCGTGTTAACTATGTAGTCCTTTTTATTATCATACGCGTACACGTATCATTTATTATCCATCAATCTAATCTAAATGAAGCAATTTCCGGTTTGTGAAGTGAAACGCTTTAGCCATATGTTTACTCACATTTAGTACGTATATTTAACTCGTACAATGTAATTAACCATAAGCAGATTTATTTCTTCATTTATCCCCATTTATTTCCTAAAGAGATGATGTAAGTCAACGAGAATATAGGTACCTATCCATGTGCTTACAACTTTACGAAATGATACTAATCCTATTCGCTGAAACTGATGGACTATACAGTATAAACTCCTAATGATTCTTTATAAACCGTTAAAAGTAAATTGTCTGTAAGCTATTTAAGACCAAAGAAATAAAATATCAGCAAGAACAAGTAATTTTTATCTCTGTGTTTCAGATAGTGAGTTCGCAATCTAGTTTATTGACGCTAACACATTAGCTCCATTTTTGGATGTCTTTACGCTTGTTTTAAGTGCACTTTTGGCATAAAAATAAGTAGAGCGCTATTCTATCTAGGATAGATGATTTACGATGATTGTAGATACGTAGTGAAGAAATAGCAGGCTTTAAAAAAAAATCTTGCGATACGTACGTTCAATTTTATAAATTTAATACTGTATCAAAATAAAATAAATCACAAGCTCAGGTTAAAATCTGGAACAGGGATTATCGAGTAATATTAAGTTAAGAATGGAATTAAAGGCGTCAAGCTTATGATAAACACGTGGCATATAAAAATAAAATACATGGGAGGAAATATAGAGAATTTGAGATGAACACTTTTTAAATTAGTTTTTAATGATAATGTCTATCCGTACCAGTTCACTCCTGCTTGATTTATTGGGATAGACTGGATACAACGTTTAATGAGTATTTCACAGTTCTTGAATCTTGATGCTCAAGCTGACAGTTTAATGGAGCTGATGAAGAAAAAGTAATTAACGAATTTGTCTGTCAAAAAGGCGGAAAGAGTGAGATAGGAAGGGAAAGTAGAAAACGCATTTATTCGACTGTCATGCGATCACATTATTGACTTTGAGTTCATTAATAAATGAATAATGTAACAGCACCGCTTGCAAAGAAAGAAATAACAATAAACTGTTCTTAACTTCTTAATTGGATGTTGAATTTGAGCTATTATCATGCAAATGAAATTAGAATTCAAGAACGGTAGATTGACAATAGTTTTAAAGCTTACCAAAGTTTTAATAACATTAACACTTATTGGTACTGCTAAAGTCAAAGAAGTGATGATATATGGTTTCCAATGTATCTTGGTCCCTTCAAAGGTTTCAATAGACGAACAGTATATAGTAGGTCATCATCATTAATCATACGACTCGTAATTAGTCGTTGATTGTAATTCAGCTCGTTTAAGAACTTGTTATTCCAGTCAGTAAGCATATTTTATAGGTCAATTTGTATTATGACTTAGTTCGAACAGTGTATATAATAGTAATAATACGAGATTCGGTACTATCATTTAACTGATCGCAGGTAACATTTTTGCAAGTCTAGATAAACTGCACTCGCCTACGACGGTAATGCAGCAGCTGTGTTGTCAATTCTGCCAAACCCTTCGTTGGCTATCTCATATTTCATAAGTCCATGGAGTACTTTCATATAGTTCCATTTTGATATAGGTATTTTTGCGACAGCATAGCTTGTACCGCATGAGCAGTTGTATACATATTCTCGAATTGATAAGTTGTTTTGGATTGCTTTAAGAGTAAAGCTTGGAAGCCTTTAGATATAGCACTATTACTACTGTTATCGGCACAATTTAGGGCTAAAATTGTCATCGCTGTTGTATCTAAATCAACCCAAGTTCCATCTGATGATTGCATTACTTGTAATTTATAGACTAGATTCGATTTATATTTGCTGTTTGTCAATCAAATATGGAGTACATCACTTCTACCCATATAAAGTTATTTTCCTGGGTAATATTGTATAGGAGTACCTGTTGATTCTTAACAGTCCAATCGATCGACCTAACACAGCGATTTGCTTGAACTATTATAATTCTTGATGTTTAAACTAGCAAGAAAACTGTGAAATGGAATACAAAAAATAATATTAAGGCGAGAATCTTTGTCTTAAAGGCAGATGAGTAGAAAAGAGTGAAAGGCGAAAAATAACTGTGTCTTCTCGTCTGTTATATCATCATTAATATACGGTACCTATTGACCTGGTACTGTTTGAATAATTAATTTATAGTTACCACGCTCATATAAAAGTAAAGAATTTTAATTGGTTAATTGAATTTCCATCATTACTATGCAAACAAAATTCTATAGTATCAAATCAAACGGATAGACAATAATAGAGTGATTTGCTTGAACTTTTATATCATTATTAGTATCCCTAGTGACATAGTTCTGCTTACATAATTATAATTTACTCGTATGATTGCCACGCTAAGATATAAAAGTAAAGAATTTTCATTGGTTGATTGAGTTTTCGCCATTATTAGGTAAATAAAATTCTATAGCATGAAATCAAACGGATAGACAAAACTGTACGCCAAGTATGGCAAATAATATTTTTGATAACTTCTATGATTAGTTTGATCGGTGTGGGTTCAATAAAATCCGTTAAGGTTCACATTCTATACTGTTTAAAATTTCAAGCTCTAACCTAATTATTGTTTGCATACATATTACAATGAGGGGCGTAATATTGCATTCTTGACTAATCAAAGTTTGTATAAAGGTATTAATCCGACAACATAAGCAGGCAATCAGTACTGATTTAACGCAGTAACGATTTACTCATTTTTAAATATGTGAAGCACTTTCTAGTTATGGCTACAATAGGGATAATTATTGTAGATGTTTTAGCCAACCTGACTTTGATCAATACACATTTGCCATAAAGTTAATTTAGAATAAAAATATGGAAAAACTAATAACATGATACTTGAGATTACTTTCGCCTGTTTTCAAACCACACTCTCCAACCTAATCACTAATGCCATATTATTATATTACCGAGAATCAACAAATAGGTTAGGAATTGGTGACAAATATTTTCATCTTCATTAACGGTGCACAATAATAATCGATACGACCGTTAGCTGTAATAGACTCGGTCACTGAAACGTTGATATCGATTGTATGTCAGCAATATTTGTTGATAACTCATACGATATAAAGACCAGGTAATACTTAATTAGGTAAAACTATTTCAATGAAGAAAAGTTATTTCTATTTCGAATACTCTGGCATTGAAATTATTCATTTTAAGTAATCTATTTAAACATTGAATCTGTACTGACTCCAAAGTCAATTGCGATCTTATTTTTTATACAGGATATCAGCTAATGTAGATAAAGGATTTCATATCTGTAGGTGATTATCCATCAATTTATCAATACTTAATGCACGACCTTAACAGAATCCCGTGGGTACCACAGTTAATGAAAACGATACTATTTAAATAAGTATGTAATCTATTGTAATTGTTCGATTTCGGCCTACTACAAAGTGATAAATAAAATAATATGAAGGATGATCAGCAAAATGTCGTGACATGCTAATGCACCTCTTCCTTGACGACATATGTAATAAATAATTACTTATACTTGTTCACATTTAGAGCAAGTTAATTTCAATTCAGATCTACAGTATAGTCTTGCTGACTATATAACCAAATTTTTTATCATAGTGCTATTTTATCTAGGATAGATGATTAGTAATGATTGTAGATACGTAGTGAAGAAATAGTAGGCTTTAAAACAAAAATCTTTCAATACACACGTTCAATATTGTAAATTCAACACTGTATTAAATTAAAATAAATCACAAGTGAAGATTAAAAACTGGAACAAGGATTAGCGAGTAATATAAAGTTAAGAATGGAATTAAAGGCGTCAAACTTATAACAAACACATAGCATATAAAAAATAAAATACACGGAAGTAAATAAATAGAGAGAATTTGGGATGAACACTTTATAAGTTAATTTTGAATGATAATATCTATCCATACCAGTTCACTCCTGCTTGATCTATTAGGATATACCGAATAAGACGTTTTAATGAGTAATTCACAGTTCTTGAATCTTGATGCTCAAGCTAACGGTTTATTAATGGAGCTGATGAAGAAAAAGTAATTAGCGACTTTGTCCGTCAAAAAAGCGCCAAGAGTGAGATAGGGAAGAAAAGTAGAAAAACAAATTTATTCGACTGTCATGCGATCACATTATTGACTTTGAGTTTATTAATGAATAATGCAACAGCACCGTTTGCAAAGAAAGAAATAACAATCAATTATTTTCAATTGGTTGTTGAATTTGAGCTATTATCACGCAAATAAAATTAGAAATCAGGAAGGGTAGATTGACAATAGTTTAGAGCTTAATAGTTAGAGCATATCAAAGTTTTAATAACATTTATTGGTACTGCTAAAGTCAAACAAGTGGTGGTATATGGTTTACAAAGTATCTTGATCAGTTCAAGGCTTTCAATACAGGAACAGTATATATAGTAGGTCATCATCATCAATTATACGACTCGTAATTAATCGTTTGATTGCAATTCAGCTTGTTTAACAACTTGTTATTCCAGTCACAGAGTATATTCTTATAGGCCAATCTTTGTCAGTAAGGCACTTAGTATATCCAAAGCTGTTATCAAATTAAATTTTTCACTCTTACTCCTGTACATTGTCTACTTACAAACTAGCGACCCGTATATTGTTTTAGTCAGTTATAGTTTAGTAATTCCTTGTGTTTTTCACCGTCTTCTTGGATAGTTGACCATCTGTAATTAGTTAAAATTGACATTATCAATTCTACTTTAATACCTTGAATAGTATCTATCAAAGTCATTGTAATTAAGGGTAAAGCCATCCAAAATATTATACAGGATGCCCCTTGATCGATAATGGTGATGATAATCCTATTTCTGCAATGTAGATTACATCCAGTAACATATATTACCTGTCTGTTTACCTCTGTCATAATGATGCTGGTTGGCCTCTTCATCTTCCGTACCGACAGCGATGGCTGATTGCAAGTTACACTGCAAGAAACATCGAGGATAATTACACACGATAGAGTGAAGTCGTTGTCAATGCCTCTTTTCCATAATCCTATATTTTCTCAATATAAGAAATTGAAAGAATTAAGTGCCACTAATGAGAGAATGAAATCAAATTGCGCAGGGTAGTGATATCAACACCTGCACTTGATCTATATCGATCTATATCGATCTATATCGTCTACATTCTGCATCAACAGAGCAATCACTGGGATGCTATTAGTGTAAGCCAATCGACGTGTAGTTAACAGTGCTTAGCGATATTTTGGGGATGATTAGTTCATTCTGCATCTTCAATTGATGTAGTGTGGATAAATTGCCAATCAATATTGCAGCCTTACTTCTTTTAGTTATAGCAATACTCAAAACAGGTTGTGGTAATGTCTACGGTTCATCTTCCATTCCAATTATATTAGTACTGTCATAACTTACTTACCTTGTCCATGATATTGTAATATAATATATATATGATATATATGATATTGTAATATTGTATTATATTCTACAATATTCTATTCTAGATTGATGACAAGAATACGTATATTAATCTGCAGCTTCGCTTCTTGATCAACAATAGTTCATCGTAGGCATTATCAAACTAGCGAATTATACCGGATTAAAGAATTAGAAGTTATTACGAGATCGAAATGGATCTTTATTATGATCCTTGGATAGACATTCATAAGGTATCCCAAGATTAGTCTTGATGAAATAGAAGGTTTCTAGTTCCAAGGTAGCTCTTATGATGTAAGAAGCACAGCAGGAAGGAATTATTTATAGACATTAATAAGTGATAGCATAATGGACATTTAAATCGGACCGTAATATTGACCATCGTTACCTAGCTTATGTTCATTTTTATTTCATATCAAGTTTAGATATTCATAAAACAGCTGTATACTGTACATCTGATTGAAGTGATCATTTCCATTAATATTGATGTACGGAATGGAAGATATCGTAATACATTATGTATAAATAAAGTGTTTATTAGACAGTGGCTTCTAATAAGACAACTACAATACTCTATCAACTATTTTTATTCAGAATTCAATTAAGGTTATGGCCGGTAGCCTGGAAGTTTTCTTATTTAAATCATCACAATGGCTGCAATGGAGTCGATGAGATCTGCTAAATACTGAGTTCATTTACAATTCCAATCTTGCCTACTATTTGTTTTTTTCATTGACATGGTCAAAAGATCTCGATGGCGTTAAGATGAAAATGATTTTGTTCCATAATTCACTGTTTTTCGAACTCTTCTTCGAAGGTTAAGATGGGGAAGCGGCAGGAATATCTACCATGAGCGCTAAAATTCACAGTTCAGATGTTCGCAACCAAAATCTGCTCGAATTTATCCGATGAAGTATATACGGTACATAAGTAACATAACTCAACAGATCGATGGTTAGCTTGCATTGAAGATCTTATATCTTATGAGGATAAGATCTAAAGCAATCAACATTTATTCAATGCCACAAACTACAAATAGAATTTCAACTGGCTGCGCGAAGAAGCCAGAATTAACGGTTCAAAAATAACCTAAAACATCATCATAGCTCTGCCTATCGAAAAAGCTCTCATACAATGCTAAATTACTTTTTGACATGATATTTCTGTTGTAAATAGTCTTATTGCTACAATATTTTATTCATTTCTAAAACGTGAGAGTTGCTAAAATCAAAAAGTTTGAATTAAATACTGGTCATCAATCTCTAGTGTTAAAATTAAAATTTGCATGTTGAAGTAAGAATTTGTTAATTATAAGATACCAAATAATGATGCTCATAATTACAAAAGATATCTTTCTAGATTGCTAATTAATAGCGTTCAAGAGATATTTAATTAAATCAGAAATTACAAGACATTACATGCCCTATAGATGAAAAGCAGTAGTTAGATGTAGTTTGTATATAAGCAATTTATACAAAGGATTTTAATACATTCTAGTTTTAATCTATTCGTACGCAATGATTTGTGTCTTTTCTTTACTCAAGCACAAATCTAAATGGTATGAAAAAATCAATACACCAACAATATATCGATGAATACATATTGTCGAGAACACATAAATACAAATTTACTTTTTGGTATATAAGTTACCGCTAATCTTGCCAATTAAATTCATTGAAGACATCTTCGTTAAATAAGACGAATGCTTGAAAAGATCAGCTTCTTTTAGAATCGCATATTTGTATTATATAGATTCTTTTGCGTTTGAATTTTAACTTATTTATCTCGATTCAATATGGTTTCCGCGACCGAACGAAGACCACAAGCAAAGAGAGCCTCTACTAGTGCCAACTTTGTAAATGTTTTACCCTTTAACTTACAATGTGAATCGAGCATGTCTACACATTGCTGATCAGTATCATTACTGTTGTTTTGAGAAATTTTCTTAATGGCAGAGTTGGTGAAATCCAACTCCCTTGCTAATTTTTTCCAGTCAGGGCCTACTTTCTTAGAAATGATATTGATATAGGAGCTTGCAGCTACAAATTTACGGGTATTAACAATTCATTAAATTTCAATTTACTCTTACATTAAGCTATCCGTAAAGCATTTGTAAATTCATTTAATGCATACTACTAAGCACGATACAGTGATAGAGTTTAAAAAAATAAATAGCAGCAGGGTGACAAATTACATTTGGGATTAAGCTCAATAATGTAAGTAGAGTAAAAATGGATAATGTTAAATTAGTACGGTCATAAACTTACGCGAATCCGGGCTGACGATGTAAATATCTATTTTTTGACCTTCGATATCGTCGATTTGTCTAAGAAGTGCATTATTTCTACCATTTGCGTCTGTATTTTCTACTATCGCAGTCACAAGGATAAATATAAATGTTTAATAAGAGCAAACATAGCATTAAAGAAATTATCTAATGGCATGTCTTAAAGTAAGTTCATTAATTGGGCGGTACAAAGGCACATTGAATACATACGAAAGAAAACTAAAATCATTTCTGAGCTAATATAGCCCGATTTTATCGGGGTTGGTACTGTAGAGCTGTTTTATTTCAAAAGCATAAAGCATATGTACTCTTTTGGCTTAAATAATTCTAATATAGTGTGATTTAGATCGCGATTTTCGCGATCTATTAGACCTATTATAATAAATCTAATAACGCCCTTCAACCCCAAAAGTAAATAATTAATTATAATTATTAACCTTTCTTCAATAAACAAAGATTTCTACAGTTACAATTAATATCCTGTAACTGAGATACTAAGAAATTATTTTTGCTGAAATTATCAATAGATTAATGAAATGGAGTAGAGTGATTCATGAAGTGAAAATGAAAGAATTAGTTTCAGATGTTTATTGTCATATATTCGTTGTTTTGAAAGGCGCGAAGCATAAATTTATCATCACTTTACTATTCTGTTATTTACTGAGAAAATACATGAGTTATAATTTACCTGGAGCCGTTTCTGTATCCATCTTGTCAACTTCGTCTTTCGCAGGGCTAAGTTGTTGTTGACTCGATTTGGTCTCTGGCTTAGGTTTGACGATACTGTCTAAAATTTCAAGATATAACATAAATTTATATTCGTCAAATTTATAGCTCGGTGAAAATAAGTACTTTTGCATGACGATATTTTATGATCTTTACCACTCATACTGCTACTTAAAGATCATTTAAAGCAAACGCTAGTGATTAGAATATTTCTTATACGGATACTAAGAATACACAAATCATGTTACAAATGTAATGACCGGTATTTCTTTGTTTAACAGTACCATATAGTTTCTCTAATTTTTATGCATTTTCCTCAGAATCTGTAGTAGAATTTTAGCTGGCAGTTTGATAGCAAACTAGTGTACTATGTTCTAATCATCTTTTAACATACGATACATAATTTAAATACTTTACAACAAACTATAGGAATTTCAAATATTTCGCCAATACGGTCATCTTTACAAATGTTTTTGTAAAAGACTTGTACAGCAGAAGTAATATAGTACATTACTAAACGATATAAACCTGCTATATCGCAATAGCTTGGAAAATATTTACTGCTTGAAAAACAAAGATCGATGCATGTTCTAATAATTTTTTATTATTGCTACAAATCGATATTCGTCAAAGAAGAAATAAAATGCTTTTAGCAACTTAATATTAAAGCCTAGTAATAGATCTGTCCTCCCAACATCCCATAGAGTACAATTCTAAATATTAACAACCTAGCCATCGTCAGGAGGTTGTCATAAACTGCATGTCTCTTCTAGATAAACTGAGCCTCCTGATAAATTCATAACAGCTATAAGTTTATTATTACGTTACAATTATATTAAGTGTTGGAATTTCTATGATTAAAAAGGCTCATGGTCATTTAAATATCACTACAGCATAGTAGAACATTAGTACGGTACATAGATTATAATGTTATACAAAATTATTGATATGCCAAATAGGTTCATATCTTAAAAAGTTGTGTTGTTACTACTTGAGTATGTACTGTAATAAGGGTAC
>NW_002061013.1:23431-35242 GCF_000150275.1 Trichoplax adhaerens
ATGTGATTTGAATGATACCATTTCAATAAAATTGAGGATCTTCAGTTTAGCCTTACAAGTCTACCTGACTACTCAACTGATCTAGTAAGCAGTCCAGTTCAAGCTACTGTCGATAATCGTAATTTATTGTTGTTGTTGATCTATTTACGGGTAATTTAATTTAAGTTGGTGATTTCTATAAAGATTGAACACCTAATTCTTGGTAAGTTGGCATATTGACTGCAGACAAACTGATATAGATGCTAAGTAATGGAGTCTTTTAAGCCATTTCATAACAAGTTATCGAGTACAAAATAGAAATTGACGATGAACGCTTCTTAAGAATGTATACTTACGGTATATCGATTGGAGGTGGCGAATTTTGATTTGAGATGGATTTGTTCTTTGGTTTTGAAGATATTTCCGGTTGTTGCTCTACCAGTGGTTCAATGTTAAATATTAGTAATGTAACATTTAAAATTCCGTAAAAGGTCTATAATTTTAGTATCAAGTTTATCTGATTTGCTTCAGTGTTACTTATGATAGAATCTGTAGTAGAATTTTAGCTGGCAGTTTGATAGCAAACTAGTGTACTATGTTCTAATCATCTTTTAACATACGATACATAATTTAAATACTTTACAACAAACTATAGGAATTTCAAATATTTCGCCAATACGGTCATCTTTACAAATGTTTTTGTAAAAGACTTGTACAGCAGAAGTAATATAGTACATTACTAAACGATATAAACCTGCTATATCGCAATAGCTTGGAAAATATTTACTGCTTGAAAAACAAAGATCGATGCATGTTCTAATAATTTTTTATTATTGCTACAAATCGATATTCGTCAAAGAAGAAATAAAATGCTTTTAGCAACTTAATATTAAAGCCTAGTAATAGATCTGTCCTCCCAACATCCCATAGAGTACAATTCTAAATATTAACAACCTAGCCATCGTCAGGAGGTTGTCATAAACTGCATGTCTCTTCTAGATAAACTGAGCCTCCTGATAAATTCATAACAGCTATAAGTTTATTATTACGTTACAATTATATTAAGTGTTGGAATTTCTATGATTAAAAAGGCTCATGGTCATTTAAATATCACTACAGCATAGTAGAACATTAGTACGGTACATAGATTATAATGTTATACAAAATTATTGATATGCCAAATAGGTTCATATCTTAAAAAGTTGTGTTGTTACTACTTGAGTATGTACTGTAATAAGGGTACTTAAAGCTTTTTGAAGGCAACGCTTGATAATAAATAATTTAAGGTCTAAAGTGCAAATATTGCGATTTATGGCACAGGAAAGTGTTTGAAACATATTACAATTAACCTTTGATTATAATTGCCTAGCCAGTCGATAAGCGAAATGATAGCAAAAATAAAAAAATAAAACTAGCAAACTTTAGTTCCAACTATATCTCAATATTAAAGTAGAGGTGCGACCGAGCATGAATGAGAACGATGACCAGTAATATTTAATTCATTAAAAGTTTTTTCCCTGCATGTTTGTAATCCGATTTCATGTATGCTATCATTGCGTTCAATAGTCTGGACAGTGTCTGATTTTAAATTTAGATAGAGAAGACCAAAAGAGAATATTTTGGAGCACCCGTTATTTATAAAAGTCAAGAAAGCTATTTACCTTTATTTTCTGCAGTTTTATTAGCCTCTTTTACTAATCGCTTACCAAGTCCCCGAACAGTACTAATTTTGTTCTCTTTTAGCAAGTGACAAAACTGATAAAAGTTATCATCGCTCCTTGATTCCAGTACTTTTAGGAATTCAAAGGCTCATTCTTTGTCAGTTTTACGGTCATCTCTCAGTTTTTTGACTTCTTCATTAGATAAAATTTGTAGAAAACGTAGAGCATATAGTATATCTACCAAATGGACACTTGTGCTTATTTCTGAACTGTTTTGGACAATGATTCATTTAATAGCTCGGCTCACAACCATTTTATACGTAGCTGTTACTCATATATGAAAATATGCAAGATCCAATTTAAGATAAATTGGGAGCAATACATACGGTATACACGTATACCGGATACGAATTAAAATTAGCTATGAAAAACGAAATACTTTAAAAGGATAAGTTTAGTTTCAGTCAGCTATTTCGCCTACATTCCTTTACAGCATTATGCTGATTCTTTTAGACTAAGTTAATTGCTATCTCATCGCTTACGGTATAAATTATCTTGCGAATTACTAGAGTTATGATAGTATTGTAGTACAAGATAAATGCTATTTATGTATTCAACAATTCAATTGATTTCATCATATGAATGACGTTGATACTTGCTATATTATTAGGAAATATAAGTGAAATTTTTGGTAGATTAATTGATAAGATTTTTTGTAGCACAATGGAGAAACAATGTAAATGATCTTTTTATATTTACTTCAAGGACGATTTTGTAGTTAAATAATCAATTAGTATTGTAATATTTCAGTTCTATTTCAGTTTTACTGGTAACCATTGGATGTTAATAACATAAATTCTGTACTAGCGAAGACTGAAGTCAGTAATCAAAAGAATCGCCATTTTGTACTTTATGAACTAATAATACATACTAGAGAAACGTGATGTATAATTATAATGGATGCTAGCAATTCTTACAGGTGCATCATAATATTAAATTTGACTGAAATAAGGATGAATAATACATAAACATAACGACTGGTAACGGGCTAGTTAAGGATAAGGATTCATTGCATCGATAATAAACGCTGATTTGCTCTTAAACTATGTGCGAGTATATTAAAGAAGTACTAAATATTCGCCTGTAACCTACTTGGCATGTCTTACTGATAAAAGATGAGAAATATCTTAATCAAAGCAGTAATCTGTGATAAGTAATAAGTAAAAAGTATATGATTGCTTTATTTTCCTCAGAATCAGTTTTATAGTATCTGTAATATAATACTATTTGTTAAACATGATTATTATATAGATTAGCCTGAGCCGATACATCTGCAATATGATGTACTTTATTTTCGTCAAAATCAGTTATTACTTGCATCGCACGCCAGTTAATACTTAGTTGCATCAAGCCTTAGTATCCTAACTTTGCAGAAATTTAGAGTTTCTACGTAAATTAGTAATACCTTTGTTTAACTTTTTATAAGATATCAACTGTAGTAAGGTAATTAAATAGTAGTAAAATCATAAATTACTGCAATTATTATTTATGTATCCGTTAGTGAAACAAATTATATGCTTAAATACAAGAATCCGCTAACTTTAAATCGATAGTAAGTATACTCATATGCTTTCTCTAGCCGAAACACTAGTAACGAGCCGACTTTTCAGGTCAAATAATCTACCATAAATAAGAGCGATTTGTGAGCCATTTAAAATCCGCAATCACTATAATTGTTTCATGCCTGACCCACAATACCGAAAACTAAATGGATTATGATAGTTTGGTTTCGAGATAGTCATTACAAGAGTATACTGTGCGTTACATTATTGCAGTAGTAAAATATACTAAAATATGTACTTAGAACTGAAAATGATCGCAGTCATCTCTCAAGTTTAACCATTTTTTCCTACAAGTAAATCTCGTAATAGACTATAAAACTGTCAGCGATTTGAGAAAAAAGTGATTTACGAAGATCTACAGTATAATCTTGTTGACTAAATAACCAATTTTTATCATATACGTACATGGATCGTATCATATCCTAAACGATCCATCCAACCTAATTTGAGTGATTTCTCATTGGTGAAATGATACGCTACAATATATTTTTATTGACTTTTAAACATAATTAACTCCTACATTGTAATTAATCATATAAGGATTTATTTCTTCTGTTATCCCATTTATTTTGTAAAAGAGGTAATGTAAGTGAATGGGAATAGCTTTCAGCTTCATAAAGAGACACTGATCATATTTAATACAAAAAAAATGATTAACTACATAAACCCCAGAATGATTCTTTATAAACCGAAAATATTCAATTCTCTGTAAGTTATTTAAGACTAAAGAGATAAAAGATCAGGAAGAAAAAGATTATTATCGTTTTGTTTTAAGACGATGAGCTTGCAATCTAATTTATTACGCTAAGAAATTAGCTCCAATTTTTGATGTTATCACGCTTCCTTCAAGTACACTTTTGGCATATAAATAAGTACAGTAGAACACTGTTCCGTCTAGGATAAATAATTTGCGACGATTTTTGATACGTAGTAAAGAAATCGTTATGTTTAAGATGATAAGTTTACAATCTAATCTGTCATAAATAAGATCGATTTGTGAAATTACTGTAGGTATACAGTATAAGCCTACCCAAGGAAATAAGTTACCGTTAAGAACATGAAATTCAGACGTTGCCGTAGCCTATTTTAAAATTCCAAGCTCTAACCTAATTATTATTTGCATACATATTACAATGAGGGGCGTAATATTGCACTCTTGACTAATCAAAGTTTGTATAAAGGTATTAATCCGACAACATAAGCAGGCAATCAGTACTGATTTAACGCAGTAATTATTTACTCATTTTTAAATATGTGAAGCACTTTCTAGTTATGGCTACAAAAGGGATAATTATTGTAGATGTTTTAGCCAACCTGACTTTGATCAATACACATTTGCCATAAAGTTAATTTAGAATAAAAATATGGAAAAACTAATAGCCGAGATCGTAACTCTTAACGTGACGCTTTGTGATATCTGATAACTTCACACTCTCAATAAATCTACAATTCATAAAGTGATTTCGATGGAAAGATATCAATGCATCCAAAACACTAAAATGTATCTGTCATGCAAGTTAAATGACCATAGCTAATTCCTTTCGTAAGCGTATACAGCTAAAAATACTTTGTCGTTTCATTGTAAAATCGTGCTCAGTAACTGGATTAGCACTGAACAGGTTACTAAATAATTAATCGGCTTAAGCACGGGTATAATTTCTTAAGCAGCTTATAAAACTATCCTTATTGATAAAATACTTAACATATTGACCACAAACATTCAAATATCAAAATCTAGATAATTCATCTTGCGGCTGCAACAATGTACGTGAATTAAACCTTAGATGTCCTAGACTATTCTCGGACTACTTTTATCTGTTGCACATACCTGGATTGTTTGTCCCTTTACTACAACTTTTTGAAGTAAACGCTTTACGCTGTGTATAATAATTATAAATAGATTAGAAATTGAATAAAGTTACTTTCGATGATGATTTTTTGAAATTTTACATGCAATCTCGGATCAATGACTCACGATCGCTATAACATTAAGTCAAGAAATTTTATAATTCTTTTAATGATTAGACATGCTTTGTTAATTTAGGTGCCTACATGTAACTCTTCTATATATCCATCTATATATCCAGAAATTATAACATTGCTCTCGTTGCCTGAAGTCTCTCTATTCATTTCAAATTTACAAATTTCAACGCGACCTTTATCTTTGGAGGTATTTGGGAGTTTAGGATATATAATTCTATTTCCATAGTTATAATAGTTATCGTTCCTATCGCTATCGTTCCAATTAATTGTAATCTCCAAGCCACCTATTTTCTGATATTTTGCATCATCACTTGAAGATAAGTATCGAAGAATATATTTGCCATTTTTTAATAAAGGTTTTGCATTTCCATCAATTGTAAGATCTAGTTCGACCATTTTTTCTGAAAGTTCATACTCAGCTTTACTGTTGCATGATTTTATTACCAAGTTTATATGTAATTTATCCGGTTGTACAGGCAACGCATAGGCGAGCATTTCAACACGCTTCTGAATTATTGTAGGCCGCTGGGTCTTGATATCGCCAGCCTTAGTATTTTTCTCAAAGTTAGATTGTGTTGAAGAGCTGGCTTCTGATCTTCGTACAAAGCCAGGATCTGCTTTATTATTTTTTTCACTTTCTTTGTTGTTACTGGCATCGATTAATGACGTTTCTACATAGGAGTTATTATCAAGTTGAAGTAGATTCTCTTCCTCCTTAATTTTTTTCTTAGTTCCGGTAGAGCCTGAAGACTCGATATTTTTTTGACTTTGCAACTGTTCCGGTCTTGTTGTATGGTGCATCTCAGATTTTCGCTCAGTCTTAGTATATCGGCGATTGTCTTTACAGATAGCGTTATTATTAAGATTTAGGCTCTCATTTTGCAAACAAAATTTAAGACATCCATTTTCATCAAATTTTGTACCGTGATCTTGTTCGTAACATTGATTTGATGCCATCGATCGATCAGATTGTTCAGGAGCAATGCTATCGGCATTGGCATCTTCATACTCGCTGCTCTCATTATCATCCTCCATAGTATCCGACTGATCATCTTCACACTTGCTGCTATTATTATTAGACTTCGTAGTCACATTTTTACAGATAACGCTATTTAATGAAAAATGATTTAGGGTGTATCTAATGCATTTGTATTCGTCTTCAACGTTAATAAAAAAAGTACAATCTTCCTTTTTCCAAGACGAGTTAATATTATTTCTGTGTAATAAAGATTTCTCACAATGTTCAAAGTCTATCCCTTGATTCTCAAGAGCTGATACCGCTTCTTGCAATATGGGTAGTATTAAGATCGGCTTTGCAGGGCCTTCAAATGTTAATCCATCAGGCTCAAGATTAACGATTGGTGTTAACATTATGAATTTCCTTGTTCCATCTGCATATGGTGGATCGTGGTAATGTACTGAAACTTTGATTTTTTCATCTTCTGTTAAACTATCAGATGGAATTACAAGTTTGATACCAGGCACACTATCGATAATTATAATATTTTCCTGGTTTTTCAGGCATATTTTACTTGCTTCTGGGTAATCGATGAGAACTAAAGAAACAAAGGTTATGATTGAAGTCTTTCTTGACATCCATCTTAATTTTAAAGAAGACTAATACTAATATTATGTTAGTCATTCGACTCCTTAACGTCGATATCAATCAATATTACTTTTACGTACGTATAGTGGTTATAATACAATGACATCTACCATTTTCTAACCTGGTTCCTTATTAGAAGCAGCCCTCTGGATTTCTTTAATTAAATTTTTACCCATCTCTCGAGCCTTTGTCAATGATGACGTCTTAAGAAATCGGCAAAATCGATTTAAATCTAAGTTGATAACTGACTTTAGCAATAAAATAGCAATATCCATTCTTTCTTGAGGGTCAGAACAGTCTGACAAAATATCCTTTTCTGCAGTGGTTAGAAACTCGCTATCTTGCAAAAAGCTTGTAACTTGACTTTCTACAGAGGTAGCGTCAGCTTTGCGTAAAACTTTGTCAACGATATCCATGAGACATCCATTTCTTAGACCTCCTTTATGAAAATCTACAGGCATAATATGAAATACTGCGGTTAATAAAAACGATTGTGACCAGGCATGATTGAATTAGAGTTGTTGTACAACCGTCATTCCTTACCTTGTAAATTATATACATATACATTACCAGTGTTATAAATAAGAAATGAGTAATATATATAAATGTTAATTTATCTATTCAAATTTTATTTTACTTATAAAAACATATTATTTTTGACGTATTCATTTTCCTCTTAAAACTATTTTACTAGAAGTAAACATAAGAAATTGAAACTCTACTGAGCATCATTTTCAATTTTAATAATCTTTGCCAACTAATACAGAGTATCGAATATTACTAGAATTTTGCAATATTGAATTATCATGAGCTGTCAATGTTTTAAATTTATTTTCGGTAAATTTGTTACAATTCATAATCGGTCCATAATTTTAGTATGTAAGCGACTAAGGAATAATTTGAAGAGCCTATTCCAAAAAAGGCAATGACTTATGTTTAAGAAAGAAAATTATTTCAAACTCCACAATGATCTAAAAGTGACGGGTACTTTGCATCTAAATTGTGTAACCTAATAGATAAAATAATCCTAAATGGATCAATTGCACCAAGTAGAATTCAAAGCAATCATTAAAAAATAGGAAGACCTACGATATTTTATTAAATTGATTAATGTTTGCAAATTAAATTACATTATAGAATGTAGATTGTAGATAGATGAAAATAGTTGAAAGAATAACGAATGTTGATAAAACAGGGATTGATCGATGTGATAATAACAAATTGATCCTTTAATTTATTTGTCGAGGGATATAAATTAAATTATTAAACTGCAGTGTTGTTAAAAAAAAGTAAAATAGAATGTAGAGCAATCAGACTACTTACATCACTTTGCGATGAAAAATACGAGGACAGATGTCAATGATGTTATGAAGAAATAGCATAAAATAACATAAACTAGTAGTTGCCTTATCTTGCTCGTTCATAATCTCACAATAAAACATCATGAGAAAAAGTTGCAATATTATTAAGGACAACAAATCAGGTACCGTACCTATTTTTTCTACAATATCTTTTCTTTTTATGGCTCTTAATGCTCCTATTAATCGCTTTTTTGTTGCAACTTCACCGTTAACATTTGACCATCTCTCTAAAAATTCACTGGCCCGATCATAATTGCTCTTATATATATCTTGAATGTGGCTGACATCAATTGCTCCTGATTCATTTAATTTTGATGCTAAGTCAATCCAGTCCTTTTCCAGATTCGTTGCCACATCCAAAAAGTATTGAGAAATATCTAGATATTGCAAATTCCAGTATCATCATATCGATAAAATGTCAATGATTTGCATCTACACTGTTCCTCAAGTACGTTCTTTACGAGTAGCTATTATAAACCTCCTTTATTCCACTGGTTTTCCCTTTTTAATGTGCTATCCGGTCTATATTGAGTAACATCTAAATTGAATAAGTTTCATAGTTTCATTTTAGCAAAAAATCAACGACTAGCATTTTCGCAGTTCTATAATACCCTGCTTTTGAGACTTGAGAGCAATTACTGAATACCTTTTCTTAGTTGGTTAGTTCGTTTTGATTCACTGCTGTATACATACTGAGTAGTATCTGGAGATGATAATTTCATTATCGTCATATTTGCATAAAATCAACCACTATCATCAACAAATAATTAATGAATAGGTTTTTGCTAGAATTTTTAAAGCAAAACCTTCATATCTCCAACTTACGCTGTTTTATTCAATGTCGACTGTATTGCAAGTAAATACGAAATAATAATCAAATTATGCAATTCATTTGCTCAGTTTGTCGACTCACTGAGTGAAATCTTGTCTAAAGTAGCCAAACGATTACTAATAATGAAACAGTGATCTTACTAATAACGAAACAGTGACCATTTGAGCTGGATCTCAATCTACCTTATTTAGTCTATACGATATATTAGTAAAGAAGTAATTACCCTTTGCATTTCTGATTTGAGCTAATAAAGTAACAATATGCAATTTTTTCAAATCGTAAATGATTTATAAGATAATTACCTGGGGTTACTACTAAGCAGTAATCCTTATCACCCTTGATGATGAGTTGAGAGTGTTGAAGATTCCATTGCATGTCCTCTATCAAGAAGTGATCTTGTGGTTGAAATGGTAGAGTGATTTGTAGCTCTAGTGTTTGGGGGTTATAAATATTCAAACTATAATTATTGAAACTATTTTCATACAGGATTAACTGCTTGTCCGACCATAGATTTTCATGGTCGAAGAATTGTGTTGCGAAATTATCGAAGTATTTGATATTGTCTTTGTATCTTTTCATGTATAAATTTCCATCTTGGTTGAGTATCTATAGGCATTGAATTTTATGATTAGCACAACCTACGTTCAACAATGACGACGTCACATTGATTGTATGCAGTTATCGTTGTCTTACTGCTATATGGTCTCCATTTTCCAGTAGTAGCAAAAGATCGTCAACATCGTCCTATAATGAATTTAATGGAACATAAGGATCAATTATGGACTAGAGTCGAACTCCTTACATAATCAACTCATTACAGTTGTTGTCATCCTCCTTCCAACTCATTTCCATATTGACCGTATCACTGCGATCATTATGACTTACCACTGCTAATACATTAGCAATCATTTCGGCATCTTTCTCTTCCCATACATCAACTAATTTTTCTTTCTTCATCCGAAGAGGCGAATGTTTAATCTTATTAGGGTTATAATTAATCATTATTTTACAGATTAATCCTTCCTTCTCTTGGCACTTAATATTTTGCAGTAATTGCGTACGATGTTCACCATCCCCAAACTTGTAACACTACAATAAATTTAAGTCGGAAATGTCGTTATTGGTCGCCTCCATTTGCAATAGACGTCAAAGTCGACATTCAAGGCTATTTTCGACATGAAACTGAACAGTCAATTTATAGACGGTTCGAGTTAAGAATGGAGATTACATGAAAATAAATTATTCAAGCTTACTCTCAAGCATTCATCATATCCCCAAGCATAAAGATATCCATCATCAACATACACAGCATCATGACTCCATGTCAGTCGATCAACGCTCTTCATTCCGGTTGTAAGGTTAATAGTTATTATCCAGCTATTGAATGAGGAGAATGTCTGAAATAAATCAAGTAATTAATTCGACCAATTGACCTCCAACGTAATTGTAAAATCAGTTCAACAACTTCTTATGCTAGCTAATAAGCATTCTCATTTTCATCATCTTCTTCTAAATAATACTACCGTCATTTTCATACAAACTTCAAACTAGTATTTTCAACATACGTTCATGAGAATGAGTGTGTTATCCTTCTTTCTATATCTGAAGAGAATCAAATCTTTAGCAGCCGATTCTTCTTCAAGTATTCCATTGATTAATTCCCTGTACTTTCTACAATCTTCTATACCTACAAACTCGATCAGCTGCAACCAATCAATATTATTCAATTCAATTCAATTGAGCAGAGGATTGAACAAAGTCGATAGAGCTACTAGTGCTGATGAAAGCTTAACCTACGTCGAATATGTTGACGGTAGTTTGGGGGTTACGTTGGGGTCTACCAACATCAACTGATTTTGTTTGAGAGATATCTTGCCAAGCAATTTTATCGCCTTAGTTTAATAAAAACGATTGTGACCATGAATGAATGCATGATTGAATTAGAGTTGTTGTACAACCATCATGTCTTACCTTGTAAATTATATTCATATACATCCCGTTCATCATAAATAAGCAATCGATGACTACCAGGAATAAACATTGATCGACCAGATTGATCAAGTTCAACACCAGATTGGACTTGACCACCACTCATCTTGAGTATGACTTCCTACATACAGTATACCACAGTATTACAATATAGGACTAATATTACTGCACAATAAAATATTATGCTGATCTACTTTATGACGCATTATCAATATGAGTAACCCAATATTGCACTAACCCTAGTTATACATTCAATAGCGATCATTGACTGATCGCCTGATACCAAAATATTCTCAACGAATCCAATATCATGTAATATAATTCGAAATTGATTTTCGAATTCGAAATTCAATGACGAGACGAATTCTTGTTCCATTTTTAACTGACCAATTGTACTACTAATATGTCTGGTATATGACAATATCATATAGGCTGCATCACGGTAGATGTTGATGTACCTTAAGGGCTTGCTATGTTGAAAATCATTGGTAGCAAAGTACCGATCATCATCCTTTGCATGGATGAAAGCAGGTACTTTGAATGATCGACAAGTCCATTGCTGTGCATTCCACATCTATCCATCAAATTGATACAAATAGCTTTTATCAATTGGATCTAAGAGACGATATTTGACTTGACTGCATTTAGTCAATTGTAGCTTACTTCAATTTGACATTCATTAATCCAATTTTGCGGATCGACAGGTTCATAGTCTTTAGACTTCCCTCCTTGACTTCGATATTTTCTCCACCACAACAAGACACAAACACTATCTGCA
>NW_002061012.1:0-819 GCF_000150275.1 Trichoplax adhaerens
TGGAGTATCGTTTGAAAGAGTAAAACCTCAAGATTATGGATAATTCCCATCAAATATAATAAGCAAAATATTACATGATTGATAACTACTACATTAAAAGCTATTTTATACGCAATATCACCCTGTTGAGTTATTGTGGTATAAGATTTAAGTGACTAGAAATACAGCAATTATGCAGATGCTCAACGCGGCAAGGTGCTGGACATTAAAAGTACTTAAAATTAATGTATAGTAAGAATACTAGTATTTACTCAGTAATATTAAATACTACTAATAACAGTAACAATAATATCAATAAATAGTACTTAGTAGTAGTTAATTTACATAGTAAAAGAACTACTATTTACTGCTTATTAATAAAGTAATTTTAAAGCGCATTTTACTTAACATCACGGTAAAGTAATTAATAGCTTTACCGATTACGAAATTTCAAATTTTAGAAAAATAAGTGCTTTATTGAATCTTATACAAAGATTAACTACGCATAGCTCTACTCTAGCCAAATCCTACTACTAAAGACCTCTAGAACGAACTAACAGAATAATTTAAAGTAGCATGCTTTTATACTTTTCGTAGCATTCGCAGCTGTAATCCGCATGGCAACCTTTTACCTTATATTACACATAGCATTTTACTTAACAGCATGGTAAAGTAATTAATAGCTTTACAGCTCAGGTCAGTATTTCGCTAGTAATTTACAATATTCCAATCCTACAAGGTATTGCTAACTGACACTGAAGTAATCCGTCTTGTAGTAAAGCAAAATTTATGATCGACATTGATAGTATTAATTACGATTCGGATTCATGTTTGCGTTCA
>NW_002061012.1:34170-35012 GCF_000150275.1 Trichoplax adhaerens
CGCCTGCTATAGATTCAGGAGATCTCTGTCGCTTTTGATGATATAAGTTAAAGTCCTATCTTATAAAAGAAGAACTAAACGGGCTCTAGCTTTCATTGCTTACTATTACTTGTTGAACCAATTTATTTTAACTGAATTGAAGTTTCAAAGCTACAATTTATAAAGTTATGAATAATTTTTAATATAATAAAATCCAATCTCAAAAATTCCAAAGAGGGAGAAAATTAGAACTTTATCAGATATAATACAGAGACTAGCTACACACACCTCTAATCTAGGCGAATGCAACTACTGAAAGTCTTCTACAAAGAACTATCAGATAGTCTCACGTTTCCTGCTTTATACTCCGTAGTCTTCGCAGCTACAATCAGTATAACAGCATTCCACCGTGTTTTACAATTATTAAGCATATTATTAGTCACAATATTTTACAATGCACAGTTATTTATCCAATATCGAAATGATAACAGTATTTTTGCGAACATTATTCCTGTCTTCCAAACTACAATGAACTTAGCGTATACTAATGTATGATTCACAATTCTATTTCTACCTTTATCCTTATCAGTAGCTGAACATCTTACTGTATATCTTCATGTTAACTCTAACATAGAGTTTATCCTTACAGTCTATATTTGATTGATTCTTTAATTTTTGGCTACTAAATATATCATTAGATAAATTCTGATAACAGACTATCGTACATCATGCCAACATTCTTAATCACAATAATAAATTACGTTACAAACCTGTAATTAGTGAACATGTTATACATCAAAGTTAATCAACTTACAATACTTTTCGTAACTTTAAATCCAAAAATTAATACGAAAAATTATATT
>NW_002061011.1:0-778 GCF_000150275.1 Trichoplax adhaerens
TAGAGACTATTTCGAATACTACATTAATCGGTATTGCGATTTGGCCAACACGGTTTTCAGTGCCGAGAAATTCTCAGAAGCTGTAGACAAAGCAGCAGAACGAATAGAGGCCGTTATTCCAAGGCATTATGCCCGTTGGGGAGCAGAAGAAAACGACTGGTATGAAGAAGTGGATATCGTCAAAACCTACGTTGAAGAAAGACCACCCTTTGCCCTATCTCAAGTTCAGCAGTTTCATGGTTTGGCTGATAAAGCCAATATTCAACTGAATGTTTATCCGCCACAGGCGGGAAAAATCGATTTGAATTCCATTTCGTTGAGGAAATTCCCATTCAAGGGTGTGTATTTTGAAGACATTGCCATCCAGATGGAAATAGTCGAAAACCCTGGTTTCGAGTTCAGTCATTGGGAAACCAACAGAACTGATTTTGACGGGTCAACGGCATATAGCCGAAAGTTTTTCCCCACAAATGGAGATACGGTTACGGCCATTTTCTCGGGTTCGAGCCAATACAACGAACTTGAGGTTTATCCCAACCCATCGAATGGCAACTTTACGGCACAATTTGTAACCGATAAGCGCCAGAAGGTTCAAGTGCTGCTTTACGATTTGACTGGCTCGCTCAAGAAAGAATTATTCAATGGTCAACTTTTGGGTGGAACACATCAATTAGACCTCGAAATTCAAGAGTCGCTTCAAGGAATTTACTTTCTCACCGTTCTTACAGAACGAGAAAGATTCTCTGAGAAAATCGTGTTTTTAAGAAACGATTAATTC
>NW_002061011.1:34343-35021 GCF_000150275.1 Trichoplax adhaerens
ACGGGCGAGGTTAAAAGTGTCTACGAGCAAAGCAATGAGCTTGTTAAGGTTACTCACTTCTACAAGGATGGAACTGTTAAGGAAACTGGATTCTTCAAGGATGGTATTCCAGAAGGAAAATGGTTGACGTTTGCGGCAGATGGAGAGAAAACGGCTGAGCTGAACTACCAAGATGGAAAGCGCCACGGAGAGTTCCGAGTATGGGATGAATTTACCCAAGCTTACATGGAGATTAGCTATGTTAACGGAGAAATGATAAAGGCAAACAAATGGGTTAAAGCAGAAGATTTTGCTTCAATAAACAAATAAGCCTCGATACAAAAATTGAAAGCCCCATTGACACTTTGGTCAATGGGGCTTTTCTTTATTTAAACGTTGAATTAATCAGAATTTGTGGCTAACTCCTAAACTGATGGTAACACCTGGATTGATACTGCTAAAAACCTGCTTTTCAGCTTCGTAAGAACGATAGAAGCTTTCTATTTTATCGTTTAGCATGTTGTCAACCTTGAGATCAACAACTGTTCTCTGTTCTTCACCGAATTTCTTGTTGATGCTAAAGTTCAGACTATGGAACGGTTCTGTATAAACATCAGGGTAAAGACCGATTCCAACCACCTCTAGCGTTGGCCCTTTTACATCCTAGAATAAACCTACATCCAAGCCTAGTTCTCTATC
>NW_002061010.1:0-2953 GCF_000150275.1 Trichoplax adhaerens
TCTACTTTTAGTCCTTTACTTTACTACTACCTGCTCTACTTCTAGTGTGATGATTACTCTCTACTATAATCAAATTAATAAATGAACAGGAAATAAAGAAAACAGAAATCAAGCTTATAACCTGTCCTTGGAAGAAGTTTTTCAGGCTAACATGATCATCACTAAGGCTAAAATCAGGCTCGCTAAACTTACGGATATTGCAGCTCCATCCATTTAGCATTTAGATAGTCGCCATCCTAATTTCGTCTTCTTATGACTCTTTCCTATTGCTGCAGGAAGGGATTAACTCTTCAGTTCTACCTTCCTGAACTAAATCTACTAAGAATACACCTTCATTCGAAACTGAATCGTAATCCCTATATAGTTTTCTGATGCAATGAGCTATAGTACTGTAATTCGATGGTAAGGTGATTGGCAAATTCGTACTAGACGCTTACAGTAGTATTACACGGCAGTACGTTTCAGTGAGCGGTTTTTACACTGTTTCGTAGGCTTTAATGAGTATTTACAAAATATTTTTTGGGAAATATTCTTGCATATTAGGATACTTAAGAAAGTACTGTTCTTTTCCGTCTAATTCTGTGCACTAAATGCTTTAAACTCGTGTTGTATATTGAGGACTAATTGGATTTTATTAGTATTGTATGCAGCAGTGTGCAGTAAAGTACTTTTTCTAACCTATCGTAGTCTACCTACTTTACTTTATTCGTATCTTAATTGTAGACACGCACTCATGATACCTATTACTCCTGGACTGCTTATGCGAACTAATTGCGCATAACCCTAACGTCTTCTAGCTACTTTACCCTATTCGTTTATTAATTGCGGACATCCACTCGTACTACTTGTTATAACTCCTAGTCTACATTTATGAACTTATTGCGCGTAACCCTATCGTAGTTTATTAATACTGCACTCTATTTGTTTCTTAATTGCGGACGCCTACTAACACTATGTATACTTTTAGTTCTAATTTACATTTGAGAATGTATTGCATCTTAGTCTATCACAGTCTATATACTATACTTTATTCGTTCCTTAATTGTAAACACTCACTAATAATACCTATTACACCTTGTCTGCATTTATGAACTTATTACATATTACCCTTTTGTAGTCTATTTATACCGTACTGTATTGGTATCTTAATTGCGGACACCTACTCACAACATTTATTCTTAGTTCTAGTCTACATTTGTGAACATACTGCGTCTAACTCTATCACAGTCTATGTTCTGTACTCTAATCGTATCTTAATTGTCGATACTTACTCATAATACCTATTTCTACTAGCCTAATATCTGTAAATTCAATGCGAGTTACCCTATTGTAGTCTACATACTGTCAATTTTAGTCTATAATTGTGAACTTTTGGCGTATAACCCTATTGCAGAGGATAAACCGTACTCTACTCTATTCGTATTGCAATTGCAGACAACCACTCACACTATATACTCTTAGTTTTAGTCTTCAATTGTAAACTTATTACATCTATCTCTAACGCAATCTATATACTGTACTCTATTCGTTTCTTAAGTAAGGACACCCACTCACTCTATATACTCTTAGTTCCAGTTCTCATTTATGAAGTTAGTGCATCTAACCCTAACGTAATCTATATACTGTACAGTGCTCTATTCGTATTTTAATTACGGAAACCCTCTCAGACTATATACTCCTAGTTTTTGTCTTCATTTATAAACTTATTACGTGAATCGTAGTCTATCTACTTTACTCCTATACTACATTTGTGAACTTACTGAATTTTACTCCACTGCCTTGGATTCGTATCTTAATTGTGGACCCTTTCTCAATTATGCGCTGTTACCCATAGTCTACATTTATAAACTTATTGCGTATAAGTTTATCGTAGCCTAGCTACTTTATTCTATTCGTATATTGATTTGGGACACTCTTTCAAACTACCTGCTATTACTCCTAGTAGATCTACGTTTGAGAGCTTATGNCCTATAACCCAATCCTAGTCTATATACTGTACTATTTTCGTATTTTATTGATTGCGGATAGCCACTCTCACTAATTTGTGAACTTGTTGTTTTGAATATTTTGTGAAATCTTACATTCTGGTATCTGAAATAAAAATCTCGTAATTTAATGTTCTTTAACGTAACATAGCATATTGCTTCTTATTTGTAAGTGTTTTTTTTTTAAATATGTTATATTATACCTATCCTTTATAGTAAATACATAGATTGCAATATCAATAACTCATTAAGGCTGATTCTCTACTTTATATATTTCAATTATTTAATGTCATGCCTGTTATGAAGCTATGAAAGGCGAGTATTTGAAGGCAATAAATTCCGTTATTAATCGTTTACTAATATATGATTGATGAATACTGTAATATAATTATTATACCTTATATGGGATAAACATTTTACACAGCACCCTTTTATTTTATCAATAATAATAATATTTAAATATTGGCCTAAGAACTCGGAAAAATATTTTTTTAATATCAAAGAAATAGATTCGGAAATTTGACGTAAAAGATTGTAGAATCGCTGAACGCTAGCCGATTGCCGGAAAGGAGCCTCTTACTATTTGAAGTATATAAAGAAATTGGTCGGAAAGTAGGCGAAATTTTTCGAAGACACAAAACGGAGGTTCATGCTATCACTGGTTCCATGTCTCCGAAAATAGCGGAAGTACTCAGAAGGCAAGAGGGAAAATGCGGCCGAAGATTCATCATCAGTCGTACTGTTAAGAAGCTTTTTGACGCGGTTGGTATAAGACATAACTATGTTGTTGACTTGGTCGCTCAGACTTGCTCATGAGGCAAGTTTCATTAACTAGGTCTCCGATGCCTGCATGCCCTGGGGTCAATTTCATCCACTGGCGAGACGGTTGAAGATTTCATAAAGCGTTGGTGCTGGGCGGCCACCTTAAAATTGACGTACCAAGGAGAAGTAAGGAAGGTGCCGTCCTC
>NW_002061010.1:33944-34781 GCF_000150275.1 Trichoplax adhaerens
TACAATCCGCCTGGCAACCTTTTACCTTATTTTACACATAGTTAAATTATTCTTAGTAAGACTATTCTACTGCGGACCATCATTAATCCAATATGGATACGACTACAGTACTTACGTAGACATTATTCACACCAGCCAAAGTACAATGAATTAACCATATCCAATATATGGTTTACAGTTCTATTTTTACCTATAGCCATATTAGTAACTCAACAGCTTACTGTATATAGTCATCTGTACTCTAGCATAGAGTCTCTACCACTACAGTCTATAATTACAGCTACCAAATATCTCTTAGGATAAATATCTACCGTACATTATACTACACATGGCTAACAGTCTACAATCAATACTAAGTTACATTACAAGAAGATAATTCATGTGCAACGAGTCTCAATTTGTTATTGCATGAATCCTCCGTTTCAGAAAGTAATGACGAATTCCACGAAGTTTTTGAGCAAAACTGTAGTCTTCCTAGTATTAATACTTCTTTCCAAACGTTTGACGAACTGTATTCTTCAGTTTATAACTATGCTCGACGAGAGGGATTTAGAATTAATAAAAACACTTTCAAAATGGATAAGGATAGAAAAAGTATTTATTTCCCTAACACAAATGGTGACATTATTCAGAGAGGGTCACTGTATTGTAATCATGTGGATAAATCGATTACAAAATTAATGAAAAGTACGTCAAGGAGTACTACCTGTTGCTTTCAAATACCTTTCACTTATAACTTTTAAAAATCCAAATACTACGTAACAGGAAACAAGCTTTGTGTTGATCATAATCACAATCTGATAAAACCTTCAATAGCAAATTTAATCTCATCAAGAG
>NW_002061009.1:0-680 GCF_000150275.1 Trichoplax adhaerens
ACATTAGTATCGCTTAGTATTCGCGAGTATTGACAGTTGATGTCTTAGCGTCAGATTGTACTGTAACTGTACGAGTATAGACTACATTACAGTACTTTATCGTCTTGTTATAAATCCCCTTTCTCTAAGGATAGGGTTTTGCTACTAAGTCAAATTCTTTTACAATTTGAATAGACGATGAAACGCCCTTTCTTTAGATTAGGCATTTGCTCTATAGGGCTACTTCTATAGTAATCTATATATAACCTTGTAAAATAATGAAGAAGAAAAGATGGCGAGATGATGATTTGGCAGGGTAAAATTTAAAGACACTATGACTTTGTAGGTATTTTGTATAGTAAAATAATACTAATTACATACTAAAAACTACAAAGGACTCTACTTTTAGTCCTTTTACTACAATTGTTAACATAGAGACGATCATTTTTATCCTTATGGTGTTTCTTACATACAAGTTCTATGTCTCTATAAATTCCAGTTTTTTGACTACATTTTTAGCAACGTGTTATTAAACTGACGACGACTAAAACTAAGCAATTAAATATTCTTTCTCATTTATACTTCTTTCATAGTCTTAACAACTTCGATTCTGTGGCTTTTAAAAGTAGAAATAATATCCTTATTAATATCAAAAATATCTCTTTCCAGTTCGATTAGTTCTTTCTTATCCGAAATCTTAG
>NW_002061009.1:34246-35063 GCF_000150275.1 Trichoplax adhaerens
CGAATTTTTCAAGCAGACCAATAGCCTTTGCTCTACGCACGCTGGTTGAAAGAGATATAGAACGCCATTGCTCTTTGGGAATCCTAGAATCAATTGAACACTACGAATGGGCTACTCCCATAGTCGCCATTCCGAAGGCCTTAGATGCTGTGAGGATCTGTGGAGATTTCAAGGTTACCGTTAATCCGGTCCTATGCACAGACCAGTATCCACTACCAAGATCCGAAGAACTCTTTGCTGCCTTAAATGGAGGTTCATTGTTTACAAAATTGGATTTCTCCGAAGCTTATTTACAAGTCGAACTCGATCCTGCATCGCGCAAATATCTTGTCATCAACACACACAAAGGTTTATATCGCTATACACGCCTTCCTTTTGGAATCGCTTCAGCCCCCCACGATATTCCAACAATTGATGGATACCATGCTTCAAGGTATCCCGGGAACTGTTTGCTACCTAGATGACATCATCGTCACCGGTAAAACAACTCAAGAACATTTGCAGTCCTTACAACAGGTCCTGGATCGCATACACACTTATGGATTTAGGGTGAAACTCAACAAATGTTCCTTTATGCAAAAGCGAATCGAATATTTGGGACATGTAATTGATAAGGATGGAGTGCACATGTCACCAAGGAAAGTTGAAGCAATAGTGAAGATGCCTGAGCCGAAGAATCAAACACAATTACGTTCTTTCTTGGGCCTAGCTAATCACTATGGCAAGTTCCTGCCGCAACTTTCCAGTATCTGCTCACCACTACATCAACTGCTGCAGAAGAAGGTTCCCTGGAAATGGTCAAAAGATACCCGCTTAG
>NW_002061008.1:0-742 GCF_000150275.1 Trichoplax adhaerens
ACATTTAGAAGTTTTAGTTTACAAAATATTAAATAAGCGGGCAAATTATAGCGGGTGTATTGATTTTTAAGTAGTTAAATTGTTATTTTATTGACTAAAACTTGATATTTGAAGATTTATTTTTAGACATTTATGACGATTAATGATTGAGAATTATGTTAGAAATGAAGCATGATGTACATATTGTTAGTCTACTGGTTTTATAAAGTTATGTAAGGGAACCTTGAGGTAATTTATATCTGTCATTTGAATGATTTTTGTTTTCTTAAGTTAATTTTAAGTGTGTTGGTTGATAAGTGCTTAGTTTTAAATGCATCTGAGAACTCTGTAAAGCCTATAAGAGATACTTTAATTATAACTGTTCCGGAGTGTGAAGACGATTCTTTTGAAGAACTTATTTAATTTTCTTGGCCTTAAGGGTAGAATTGCAGCTAATGAAAATGTTCTTCTTTTTACAGGTTTATTGGTTCTTGACTGTTATTAAATTTATAACATTTTTCTTATAATTTCTTACGGAGCTTACGAATATTTATCTGAAAGATGGTTTGGTTAGTATCTCTCTTGCGTTATTTGAATAAATTCTTGTTCGGCTATTTTCTGTAGTTTTGTTATTTGTGTCAAATTTTTGAAAAGTCCACCAGAGTGTTACAAAATAATAATTAGATTTTGCTAAGGAGTTGTACCTTGAGTTCGTCATTTTACATTGCATTACAATTACATGATGTAAAATGAGAGCGTATAA
>NW_002061008.1:34251-35079 GCF_000150275.1 Trichoplax adhaerens
CATAGTCTGCTTAGTACAATAATGACTGATCAAGGAACGAATTTCATCGCAAGGCTGCTTCAAGATTTATTTAGTCGGTTTAAATTACATCATCAATTTGCCTTGCTTACCATCATTAATCAACAGGCATTGTGAAAAGGTTCAATAGAACTACAAACGAATTACTAGCTACTTACTCTAAGGTATCGCTTAATTTGTCAGATGATCTAATTCGTTTAAAATGGTCTTATAACACTACCCCGCATACAAGCACTGGAGTTACGCCATTTTTCGCAATGTATGGACGAAATCCACCATTGCCAGATTTACCAACAGAAGATTTACAACCAACTGCGACCGGTAATTGATAACAGACATTGAAGGCAGAATGCAAAAAATATGGAAATTTGCTGCTGACAACATTCTAAAGATACAACAAAAGAATAAAGGATATTTTGATCGGAAGGCGGAAGAAAAGAAATTTATCATCGGCCAAAAAGTATACTTTTTGTCCGAAATTACACAACTAGACTCACGTTGGAGAAGACCTTCGAAATCCTAGACATCAAACCTCCTAATTAGTTGGTCGGAAATAAATTGACCAATTTTCTAACACGACTGGATCGGTTAAAACCGGCAAGAGACGAGATCTCGTCGACCTTAATAATAACAGCAGAACCTTCTGCTGAAACTAGTACATTAGAAGCGTCACCTATTAGACATGGAGCAACACCACATCTTTTGTATTCGAGTCCTTCACTCGGATGATGCTACTGCTACAACTACTCCACCCACACCGACAATGGAGGAAACCGAAACTTTCCTAACTTCAACAACTAGTAAAGAGTG
>NW_002061007.1:0-756 GCF_000150275.1 Trichoplax adhaerens
CGTTATGGCAGTATTTATCTTATGATTTATCATATTTTTCAAATGATTCATCTGGATTATAGATTATTTATCGAACAAAATTTGTTACGTTTTTATTTATCGGTATTACCGCATTATTTAATTAACAATCAACAAAACCTCTGCTATTTGCCTTCCTATTTTCTATTTTATCTACTAAACTTTCCTTGTGTGACCTTTCATATCACGTCAATAAACCCCAAAGTTTCAAATTCATAACAAATAGTTCAAATTTCAAAGATCAGCTCTCGCGACCTTTTCCAGATAAATTATATAGAACAAAATCCGACTGGTTCCGTAATCCGAATCCGAAAAATCCATACTTTATGAAGATCACAGTCATCGTCTATCAAGAAATGTTACATGACTACTATGACTACTTTTTTGATATTAGTATTGACAGTTGATGTTCTAGCGTGAAGTTGTACGGTAACTGTACGAATATTGTCCACATTACTGTAATAAGGAACTAAAAGCAGAGTAATTTATAGCTTTTAGTATGTTACTATTTTAATTCACTATACAAAATACCTACAAAGTCAAAGTATCTTTAAGTTTTACCCAGCCAAATCTTTATATCGCCTTCTTTTCTTCTTCATTAGTTATAACGTACAAAATATTATATGGATTACTAAGGATTAATCTAAGAGCAATCGCCTAATCTAAAGAATGGTCATCTGATAGTATACTAATATTATAGATAAATTTGACTAAGTAATAAAGCCCTATCCATAAAAG
>NW_002061007.1:34158-35209 GCF_000150275.1 Trichoplax adhaerens
CGTATATAAACAGTTACTTATTAATTCTTTATAGCGTAGATAGACTAGGCTACAATCAGACTACAGCGACGCATACGCAATAATGTGCATAGTGTGTGATAATTTTACTAAAATGGACAAAAATATTTATTGATATGGAAATAATCTATTAATTAATTATCTGTCATAAGTACATTTTTAAATTTATAAGACCATTATATTGTCAGTGTATTGTTATCTGTTTGATGATATTACTATTTTGGGTATTAAGACCAATTAAGATTTCTGTTGATAATATTTTTATTGAGGAACTATAAATCCAATTTGATGTTTTATGGGTATTTTAACATACTCGCACAAAGATCTATACGTTTATCGGATGTGAATGTATTACATAATATAGACAGCTATAGATAATAGTAGGCTAACGAAATATCAGACATCAAATATTGTAACCGTAGCAACTATTGTACGATTTACTACAGCACCTTAATTATTTACTATAGATACCTGGAACTATTATTTTGGAGTAATTCTGAAGACTTTTATATATCCCAACAAATTTATACCATATCTTTATGAATTTGAACTCATTTAGTCAGCAAAATGTTGTTATAAACTAGAGAATACTCTTCTAGGCCGATTTTTCATTTGGATTTAGCATATTTTCAAAAATAACCTGTGAATTACATCATTGGTCTTCTAAATCAAGAATGGGTCTGTTGAGATGACGGAATTACGAACTTATTTTACTTTATTTATTATAGATACTCTTATTAGAGATATACAGTAATTGTATAACTAACGTAAATTTTATAACTACTATAAGAGAATTTCTAATTTGGAGTCTATATACAGCAGTAGATATATATTTACAGCATACTATAATGCTCTAAGGTATCCATCTTTAATAGGTACCTCGATATTTAAGTTTAATATCTTCCAGGGCTTACAAGCTTAAATACATGTGAATAAGATCTTACCAATAATTATAATAAATTATAATAATAATAAACTTCTATGCTAATTCTATTAAGGTTTGATAGAACCATATGCTTCTAGGTATAGTTAA
>NW_002061006.1:0-1554 GCF_000150275.1 Trichoplax adhaerens
AAGATGGCCGACCGGTTCTTGCCGGCCATTTAGTAAAGGTGGCCNGGTTTTATAAGCTAGCAATGCTACTACAGTAGAATTAGCCCTGGCCCATCATTGCGCTCTTCTTTAGGACTTCTAATCATGATAATCGTTCTGAAATATTACTAGGAATGACTTCATGAAAAGAGGGAGAATGTACAGTATTAACTACCTAGCGAAAGGAAGCATGTATTTTCTTTTAGTAGTTTCTAGTTTTACTCTATTAATGTCTATTGCAGCTAATCAAGCTTGAAGTTATTCAGCCCTTCGCACGATAGCATCGCAGCGAAGTCATGCTGAGCCTATTATATCAGGGTCTAGAACAATTTACTACTGTGCTATAGCCCTCGCCCATCATTGCGCTCTTCTTTAGGACCTCTAATCATGATAATTGTTCTGAAATATTACTAGGAATGACTTCATGAAAAGAGGGAGAATGTACAGTATTAACTACCTAGCGAAAGGAAGCATGTATTTTCTTTTAGTAGTTTCTAGTTTTACTCTATTAATAACGTCTATTGCAGCTAATCAAGCTCGAAGTTATTCAGCCCTTCACACGATAGCATCGCAGAGAAGTCATGCTGAGCCTATTACATTAGGATCTAGAACAATTTTACTGCTGTACCATTATGCACCACCATAGCCCTCGCCCATCATTGTACTCTTCTCTAGGACCTCTAATCATGATAATCGTTCTGATATGTTACTAGGAATGATTTCATTAAAAGAGGGAGAATGTATTAACTACCTAATGAAAGGAAGCATGCATTTTCTTTTAGTAGTTTCTAGTTTTATTCTATTAATGTCTATATGTTACTAGGAATGATTTCATTAAAAGAGGGAGAACGTATTAACTACCTAATGAAAGGAAGCATGTATTTTCTTTTAGTAGTTTCTAGCTTTATTCTATTAATGTCTATATGTTGCTAGGAATGATTTCATTAAAAGAGGGAGAATGTATTAACTACCTAATGAAAGGAAGCATGTATTTTCTGTTAGTAGTTTCTAGTTTTACTCTATTAATGTCTATTGCAGCTAATCAAGCTTGAAGTTATTCAGCCCTTCACACGATAGCATCGCAGCGAAGTCATGCTGAGCCTATTATATCAGGGTCTAGAACAATTTACTGCTGTGCTATAGCCCTCGCCCATCATTGCGCTCTTCTTTAGGACCTGTAATCATGATAATTGTTCTGAAATATTACTAGGAATGACTTCATGAAAAGAGGGAGAATGTACAGTATTAACTACCTAGCGAAAGGAAGCATGTATTTTCTTTTAGTAGTTTCTAGTTTTACTCTATTAATAACGTCTATTGCAGCTAATCAAGCTCGAAGTTATTCAGCCCTTCACACGATAGCATCGCAGAGAAGTCATGCTGAGCCTATTACATTAGGATCTAGAACAATTTTACTGCTGTGCCATTATGCACTACCATAGCCCTCGCCTATCATTGTACTCTTCTCTAGGAAACCTCTAATCATGATAATTGTTCTGAAATATTACTAGGAATGGCTTCATTAAAAGAGGGAGG
>NW_002061006.1:34852-35769 GCF_000150275.1 Trichoplax adhaerens
TGCCTCTGTGTACGACACTGTATACTATACAGTAGCACTTGTAAAACGTCATACAACGGTATAAAATGGAGGAGAAAATGGGCTGACTCAAAAATGAGAATGTTCCCTGAAGCGGAGAGCAAGTAGAGATTCCACTCGTAAAATGATTGCAAAACATGATCTCTCAAGGGTCACCACTGTCACTAAGCCACTAGCGAACATTACAGGATGTGTGGAAAGACACTTGAAAAATTCATTTCCATTTGCTTATCCCAATGATCTCTCAAGGGTGCCTCACTTCACGTAGTCACTCTACGATACTATACTATACCTGGGGTACACTATGTCATCATTTAGTGAAAAAATGCCCCAGCCATGACTAGGAATCAACAAGATACTTGAAAAATTTATTTCCATTTGCTTAAGAGTACAAATAATAAAATTATTACCATGGAAAGTATTTATGATAATCATTTTTATTTCTTTTAGATTATTAGAGCAAGTTTTAACACGCTTCGAAGAGGAAAGTGGTGGACATTTAATGGTTGCAACCTTGTGCTTTCTGGAATGTTCGCGTCATGGATTACTAGAAAGAGAGTTACTTGAATTACTTGGAGAAGATGAAACGCTGAGACCTCCTAGTGAAAAAGAGTTTACTGAGAAAGGTCCTGACGCGGCACAAGAGATTTCGAAAAGGGAAAATAGTGATAAAGATACTGCATTAGCGAATGATTTATCGAAAAAGCTGCATGTTACCGTGGAAGAGACTTACCGTAAAACTGACTTTGACAAGAAATTTGATGACGAATTTGATATAGATGGTTTGCTTATGATTCATTTCTTGCATCTGAAATAGAATAAATTTTGTGATTTACTCCGTATTGTTATTTACTTAATGCTGGGTGTATAATCTTTATTACAGATATGAAGATAAGTGA
>NW_002061005.1:0-2509 GCF_000150275.1 Trichoplax adhaerens
CGAAGTCAAAATTGTTACTATCACTAATCTTAGGTAAATAGATTTAATTTAAATTGTACGAATTAATGACATTTTAAAATAAAATTTTAATCAGTACATTCTACTATTAGTTTTTCAAATCGCCAGCATTGTATTACAAAAATTACTAATTATGAATTATATTTAAATCTAGGCAAGGCAGCATTATTGCTGACTGTATCGTTACAGTCTTAAAGAATTACACTCAAGGAACAAACTTGCTGAAGGATATTATCCACACAGGATCTGTTAGCAACTATGTAGTACAGAGTATTAATGTCACCGGTAAGTTAAGAAAGCACAGCTACTTTCAGCATATAAGTCTGAAAACAATATTCATTCTAACTCATACAGTAGATAATGATGCAGAACCCGAGTGTTCAATATAATTAGAATTAAAATCTTGTTAAATGTAGATAATTTAATTTTCGGAGCAGATTTATTGCAATTTTGCTATTTATCTTAAAAAATAAGTCAAATACTTTGCGTTACAGTATTGGTTATATCATGATAAAATCTACTATCTCATTTTTATTTTCAGATTATAACGAATGCAATAACCCTCAAGATTACTCGTGCATTGGAAATCAGCGATGTGTCAATACAATGGGCTCTTATACTTGCAACTGCTCAGCCGGATATCAATTTAATCCAACACTTCAACGATGTATTGGTAAGCAATAATTAATAATTGCATTTTTCTTTTCTCCAGTCTCTTTCCTAGCTGTAAAGAGCAGATAAACTAGCTAGCATCAACGATGCATTGAATATTTTTTAGCATAACAGTTTACTTCTTATTCTGCACCGCAATTCAACAAATACTACTGTATATCTAGTAATTGTAACAAATTTTTGATATATGCATGTATGCGAGTATACGGTCTTGTTTTATCTGCATATGATACCGATACTAAATTGAGGTAATAGTATTTCATATATAGTTCAATATTTGACACGATGTACCTTTCATAATTACAGATATTAACGAATGCCAGAAATCGGTATCTCCATGCCATCAGAATTCAAATTGCATCAATACTGCTGGCTCATATCAATGTCAATGCAAGAATGGATATATTGGTGATGGAAAGTTAAATTGCACTTGTAAGAATAACATACAGTAATTACAGTTCTTTCATACGAGAAATTTTGTTTGATTTTGATATAATTATAATTGAAGGAGATAAACACGGATTCTTGTTTAGTAGAGCTAACGGTTAAATGCATGATATTTTGATTTAGTGGTTTGTACATCAAATTACTGTTCTGGCCAAGGAATATGCTATGTTGTCAATAACGCACCTAGATGCAAGTAAGTTTATACGATCAACTTATAGTTATTGGCAGTATATGTATATAAAAATCGATCATTCCAAGCTAATTTACTTTATTACTGCTAATTAAGAGTAATCATGATCCGTTTTATTATATATAATCAAAGAATTAAACTTAAGACCTGCTTGCTTATGATATTTAAGTTGTACGACTCCAGGAGCAAGTGGAGATAGATGCGTACGAGGCAGCGTTTCACTATCATGTAAGTCAATAGCTTCGCTAGAGTTATTAGAAACTGCAGTGAATAATTCTCTTCAGTCTTTCACGTCGTTATAATCATAATCATAAATATGGTCGTGATAGTACCTTAGATTCCAAGCAGACTCTATAGTGATTTTAGCTAATTACGATAAGGTGATTTTAAAGTGTTATGGGAATATAAAGCAGCACTTAACGCAATTAAAATCCGTTATCACAAACTCATTCTTCACATTCTAGCTGGTACAGTTGTTGGCATCTCTCTAGGATCAATTATAGGTATCCTACTTATCATTGGGTTTATATTCTTATTGTATCGCCATAACAAAGCAAAGACGTAAGTGGATACGAAGTGTGCTTTGACAATGATTACTATTAACTGTAAAATATTCGCAAAATTTGGATAATTTACTAATTTTCTTGCAGGCGAAGATCAATTACTCCTGATCATCATGATCTATTAACTAGTCAAAAATGTTAGTATCGATAGATCATTTAGGCGCCAAAATTTTAATCTTGTTATTCCATTGTGATTGAAAACTTGGTGTTAATATAGTAATTGTACTTACTCGAAACGATGACTAATCACTCTTTTCTTCCATCTCGATATTGGATTAGCTCCGAAAATAGCTTATGAAGATCACGATAGGCAAGAGGTAAGTAAATATTTAAAAATAGTATCGACGTTAGGAAAGTTCAATATTGATTAAAATTTATTGTCCTTTATTGTCCTTACACTAGTATCAATGCTAAAGATCAACAATCTTGGTTTTCCACTCCGCCTACATTACATTCCTTAGCGTAACCAATAACGTAGTTTTAGGTGCTATAAAAGTTAATTAAGTCGGAATTATATCTTTCATTACTACATTCGCATTTCTTAAAATTAATTTTGATTAAATCAGTCATAGATGAATAGTAGAGTACAGTAGATTGTATTCAAATTATTCATGTTTTC
>NW_002061005.1:35570-36608 GCF_000150275.1 Trichoplax adhaerens
GGTCTTCATTCCTTAGTAAGCTATACCTATCTGGCACTGAAGGTTCTTTTTCATCATCGCTGACCCGCAGTATTACCGGTGCAACTTCTTCTGAAAACGAAATATTACTTTCACTATGTCTAGAAAAGCTATTGGATTCAATAACAGCAACAACTTCTTGTGTTGGTTGCGAGAAAAGATCTTTCATCTCAATGCTTTCACCTTCTTGGTTTTGATCATTATTTGCAGTGAGTACAGTTTGAGCTTCAGCTATAGGCTGATTGGTGGATTGTTGATGACTAGATTCCTCTTTAACAGTAGAAGAGGATAATGATGGACCTTCTTGACTATTTTGATATGAATTAATGACCGAGGTTTGCGTTCCACCTAATGTTATTGATGATATTTTACAATAGTGCTTTTTAGGTATATAAAATTTACTCTCCTCTCCTCTTGATTTTCTTGTTTGTAAGATTTTAGTTTTTAATTTATCGATCTCAGCGTCTTGCTATAGAAGAGTAAAAGATTTTATTAATAATCTAATCTGGATTACTAGCATAATAATACTGAGTATATTTATTCTATAAATCTGTAATAAAATACTTTCAAGGCATCAGAACCTCTATGATGGAATGTAGAACTATTCTGTTAAGATCTATATCTACTTCTAAATGTATTCCTTTAATTATCATTAATCTAAGTTAGTACCGCATTCAGACGTTGCTGTAAGCTAATATTCTCAATGCCAAGTGATATAATTTTATTCGCTTCAGATCGATCGCTATTGGCAAATCCAGCAACTTCGGTGATGGTTAATGATCGATATTTGCAAACTGCAATCATCTACAGGTGATAAAATCATGATGTTCAGCTTTTAGAAATACAGAATCGATCGATTCAGGTAATAAATTTACACAAAGTATTGGATATATTACATAATCTACTCACAGCAGGAACAAAAATAATTAAGACAGCACTGGTGGAAACATAAATAATGGCTAAACTCAAGATGGCAAAATTGACATCAGGACTGTTTAGGCCAGCAAAAAATCCAATTGG
>NW_002061004.1:0-4293 GCF_000150275.1 Trichoplax adhaerens
ATATTGATACCTTTATTCCTTGATTTATATCGTTTTGAGGTATCCTCAATGCTCAATATTTAATAAGACATGCAATACATTTATATAATAATTTTTTCGGATATGCAGAATATCTATGATACGCAAAATTACTCCTAATTTAATGTAAATGGTCCAAATTATAAACTGAATTGCTAGTGAGAAACATAACATGACCATACCTAATATAATTATCGTGAGATATTTAGAAATTATTAAAAGCTTGTAAAAGCTTCTCCTAGAATCCACTATGGAAATGATAATTTTCATTTATAATTTGAATAATTTCGTCGTTTACAATTGTGCAAACAATTCTCAAATTTCAAGAGTAACTTTTACCTCCTCTTCCTTAAAATTCTTCCATATGCCATTTTATTATCCTGTAGTTAACTGTGGAAGATCAATTTATTTCCTGTAATAACTGCAATTAAAGTCATAATATACCGGTAATATAAATCAAAATTTGATTACTGTGATCATTAGCTTGTTATATACCCCACTTTTCATTTTTAACTATTTTCTACATACATCACACTGACAATACAAGCTGGGATTACGGATAATTAATTCTTATAATTAGATACTACCGTTCCCTATGAATTTAATTTCTGTGATAGATTAAGTTATTGTCACTATATGTCATTATAGAATAGCTTTCAATTTTTAAACTTCCTATCCTATTTTTTTAAGCAAGCCATATAGAATTTATACATTGCTACTCCAAGATTGATTCTATATTATTTATAAAATAACTCGAACTAATTTAGGATGAGGTCAATCAGAAATTTACAGACCTTCTTTCTATATACAAATAGAATAATAATTTATAGGTTAAGCAGTTATAAGCAGAAAATCAAGGTACTTCCTTTATCAGATGTTACAAAAGGTAGGTTATAAATAAATTGTACAATATGCAAATTAATTGTTAAATTCAGTAATGTTAATATGCTAGTTGACTGAATCTATATTCGTAAACCTTTTCTGATCCAAATACTATAAATTTAAAGCCGAACTTCGTAACCGGTTTCAATCGAATCTTGGCCTTCCGTTGAAATTTTATCTTACTCCTGTTATTACGCGGTTAATTTAAATAACGAAATCAAATGAATTTTAATTCTATATCGATGCTATATTTAATATAGCAAAACGTGCAGGTAAAGGCTTTGCTAAGGTTGGCTATGATCCGTTTAATTTGCCTAACTCTTCTAGAAGTTGGTAGTTTTGGCATCTACTCATAATAGGAATTATATTTATTTAATTCATTACAATATAAAGGTATTGCGGCATTATGGCTATACGTGTAACCACCTAATATCGGCTAAAAATAGGTATAGAATTATTCTAAAATTTCAAAAGTTATCGGAAATTACTCAAGACGATAATCATCGTATTGTACATTACTAGTATCCTTGAATGAGCAACGTCACGGGCAACGATAATATCTTATGTATTCGAAATTTTATCTTGTAATTACATTATTAATAATCATAGATTTAATGATATACTCGACATTACTTGGCACATTAAATATTTGTCTATCATTTAATCAGAAGACCTATAGCTACAATAATTATCACTAATTGCAGTCTTAAAATCGTCGGCAAATAATAGTAATAATAATGTAATTATAGTGATCGTAATATCATGCTAAATTATCACATTTTCAGTCTTCCAAAGCGATAAACTCTGCGTTTACATAGCTCTATATAAGGTCGAAAAACGGTTGAATTTTATTAATCGTATCTAATCATTTCAAGACTGTTCTTAAAGTAAATAATTCACACTTTTGCATTGTGTTCTAGGTATTGGTAAAATTCAGCTAAATTAACAGACATACTCGATTTTAAAACATTTTGGCCTGAAAAAGAGTAGCAGTAATATTTTAGAATTATCACCTGGTCTGTATAGCCTTAAAATTCATGGCAAGCAACATACTATGACATTACATTCCAAATATTGGTAAAGTTTAGCTAAGCAATTTTGTGCTTGATTTTAAATATTTTTGATTTAGATTTAAATTATATGTTGCCTAGTATTATATCTGTAGGAAAACTAGACTACGCTGAGCCTCGAGTAAATAAGATAGTAGATTAGCGATGTTAGTGGCACTCTATCAGGTGTAATAGGCCTAGCGGATTACTAGTGGATAATACTAGGGATGTTAGTCGTACGGTTAAGTAGGACTACATGGCGCCTTGATAGGCGGCACCGACACATCTCAGTAGATGACGTATAATTAGCCCAAAGTGAGGAATTGCAATCATACGTAGCTTGGGGTCTTGCACTCACAAGGCCCATATTAAATATAAATTTGAGTAAGGAATAGTACAGGAAGCAAAAATAAGATCTTAGTTGAACTGACTGAAATAGGGATTGGGAAAACATGTTTATCATTAATCCTTTCTAGAAATGTATAAAACTCCTTGGAGTGGGAGTGGGTCGACAACCTTAAGCTAGGTGTGCAGGTGTGTAATTGTGTCAATTTAAGTTCTACTACGGTAAAATTTAACGGTAATATTTTTTAAGTAATAGACTCTTTTAACCACTACAGAGAGGCCTAATATCCTTGTGTGACTAGATACTGTAAGGCTGGAAGTAATTCTATATTATAACATCAAGATGGCAGTCTGTATTAGTTTCAAATCCAAATCAAACAGTTACGTTATAGCTTACATTCATGCTTGCTATTCGATCCATGGTTTGTTAACTAGATTCGTTACTATATAGCATTTTGCGTCATAATAAAAATGATTCGATTTCGATATCAAACGTTCTACTTCTGAAATTCTATGTGTTACGCACAGGAATATTATAGTAGAATTTCTTACTAGATTACTTCAACCTTCAATTGATTTCTTTATTTATCCTTGTTTTCTGTATAGATGGAATAAATACTTTCTGACTTACTTTTCCAGATTTATTAGATGGACTAATATTACATAATTATTCCTAGCAAAATGGATAAATTAAATCTGACTTTTATTTAATAAAAAAAGCTTTGATCATTTTTAAATTAATTAGCCTAAATCGGCCTTGCATTGGATTAATATACAACAAACCAGTTGATACACTACTATTTAATAAAGTGATTTAGAAGTCGAAAATTTATATACATTTTACCGTGGGATTAATATTACATACATTATGCGATGAGTTATTATGATATCATGTACAGATCAGAAGTAATATTGCTTTCACAACTACAATGTCGCTAGTTCAAATAATTTAATAGATTCCTGTTCGTTATTTGCCTTCTGACGGTGAAAATAACAACCATCTTTAAAATGATACTAAGAAAATCATTTTTCAAAGGCTTCGATACTATAGCTGAGCAGCAAAATACGTTCTGATACTATCGGACAACGAGAACATTATTTAACAGGTTAGATAATACTGTAAAGTTTCAATTCTGCATACCCGAGACAAGTTACAATACAGGTTATATCTACCATTTTCTCTTTGCATTATAACATCTGCTGACATGTGCCAAGATAGACATCTGAATACCTTAGCCTCACAAAATCCTGCGTATACTATACGAATGTTGTTTAATTAGTTTAGAAATAGAGCAATAATTATCTTACACCAACCAATAAAGCCGTTCTGTTCCAGTTATCAGTTAGATATTTATAGTATAATTACGCTAGGCATAAAATTTGAATTATTTGTAATCAATTAACTGAAACTCCTGGCATGATTGTAAAGGATGTTCCGGAAATGAGTATTCCTCCTAGTATACTGGTTTAAGAATACCATATTGATGGTTTTCATACTGGCATAAAAGTAAGGATTGGGCTTTATTGCAGTCAGCTCTAATCAAATTAAAGTTGAGAGGTGAGTCATAAACTTGTATTAAATTCATATTGACAGTATCATAAAAACAAATTCTACGATGATCTCGATCAAGAACAATGAAAAATTGATTTAGCCAATAAGTTGATGGGAAATTGACCGTAGGTTGATAAACTGCATTAAAATCGAAAAATTTTCCTGTCCACTTGTAATTTTTCATAAAAAGTCGACGACGACTAAGATGAAACATCTAGAAACAGGTAGATTTATATTAAGGTAATGATTCTTTTTTAGATTAATAAATGTATGCTCGGATACTTAATGTTATTAAATAACTCTATACCATTTTTTCATCTCCATTTTGCAATATACAGCACTCTTTCGATTTATTTGAATATTTAATCTAGGTAGGCAAAGTATTAACAAGTTTCAATTTAAATTATATTATAAATTGATCGTTTAAAAAATAAGACTGGAATAAGG
>NW_002061004.1:32107-37068 GCF_000150275.1 Trichoplax adhaerens
AAGATACACAATGATTGCACTTCATGCAGTACTGTACAGTAATGTCAACTTTCCAGTAAAAACTGTTCTGCACTTTGACTCGGATCTCGGACAGTCGGACCAATAGTCCAATACCCTTTACGATTATTAAATGGGTCTTGCTGGATCATGTCAATGGATCATGTCATAATATGACGTAGAGCTTGTTCTGTCCGTACAAGCAAGCGCAGTGCGGTACTTTACAATGTACAGTGTACACACTGTACAGTGAGTACTGTACAGCAGTGCTCCGTACAATCCTATTGTTGATTGAGTACTGTACAGCAGTGCTCCGTACAATCCTATTGTTGATTGAGTACTGTACATCGTGGACAAGTGATCGGTACAACTTGTGTAATACAGTATGTTTAAAGCAAGTTTGAAAGGCTTCCAGCCCCTAGGAGGCATCTAGAAGTCCATGGCAGCTGTAAAATGGAATGCAGCCTTGGACTAGTTAGTATTGATAGACTACTCGATCTCACCTCTAGGGTCTCTCGAGGTCTCTCTTTTTCCAGTAGTCTACAGTATGATGCAAAGCTTGGAGTACATGGTACAAGTTAGGACGATCGTAGTCCTGGGTGCATGCTGTACCCATGGACTAAGGGTTAAGTTCAATGTGCCAACGATCCATCCTTGACTAGTCCAATCCTTCAATTTGTGACGCTGACCGGCTGACGTATTGACCAACAGTGTCCATTGTCCAATCGTTCAGCGCTCTATACTGTACCATGGACTTACTCAATCTTACCGGCAAGAAGGAGTAGTCCAAGACTGTACTTTACAGTAGAAACCCTGAGGTCCTTTTGGATGGTACAGTATCTTCATTTTGTTTGTTTGTTTTCTATTGCTTTGTACTGGTTGTACAAGAACAAAACGGAGGTCAGCGAGTTCTGTATTTATTAGTGAACGATTTGAATTGATGATCGACGACGATACCATTTGATGGACTCCTACAGTACAGTGTACTGTACAGTCAGGCACCTTTGTACTGTACGTGGAGTACTGTACTGTACTGTACTGTTGATAGACTGATGGGTACTGTACACTGTACAGTATATATTAGTGGACAATTTGAATTGATGATCGACGACGATACCATTTGATGGACTCCTACAGTACAGTACAGTGTACAGTCAAGCACCTTTGTACTGTACGTGGAGTACTGTACTGTTGATAGACTGATGGGTACTGTACACTGTACAGTATATATTAGTGGACAATTTGAATTGATGATCGACGACGATACCATTTGATGGACTCCTACAGTACAGTACAGTGTACAGTCAAGCACCTTTGTACTGTACGTGGAGTACTGTACTGTTGATAGACTGATGGGTACTGTACACTGTACAGTATATATTAGTGGACAATTTGAATTGATGATCGACGACGATACCATTTGATGGACTCCTACAGTACAGTACAGTGTACAGTCAAGCACCTTTGTACTGTACGTGGAGTACTGTACTGTTGATAGACTGATGGGTACTGTACACTGTACAGTATATATTAGTGGACAATTTGAATTGATGATCGACGACGATACCATNTGATGGACTCCTACAGTACAGTACAGTGTACAGTCAAGCACCTTTGTACTGTACGTGGAGTACTGTACTGTTGATAGACTGATGGGTACTGTACACTGTACAGTATATATTAGTGGACAATTTGAATTGATGATCGACGACGATACCATTTGATGGACTCCTACAGTACAGTACAGTGTACAGTCAAGCACCTTTGTACTGTACGTGGAGTACTGTACTGTTGATAGACTGATGGGTACTGTACACTGTACAGTATATATTAGTGGACAATTTGAATTGATGATCGACGACGATACCATTTGATGGACTCCTACAGTACAGTACAGTGTACAGTCAAGCACCTTTGTACTGTACGTGGAGTACTGTACTGTTGATAGACTGATGGGTACTGTACACTGTACAGTATATATTAGTGGACAATTTGAATTGATGATCGACGACGATACCATTTGATGGACTCCTACAGTACAGTACAGTGTACAGTCAAGCACCTTTGTACTGTACGTGGAGTACTGTACTGTTGATAGACTGATGGGTACTGTGCAGTACAGTACTGTATATATTAGTGGACAATTTGAATTGATGATCGACGACGATACCATTTAATGGACTCCTACAGTACAGTGTACTGTACTGTACAGTCAAGCACCTTTGTACTGTACGTGGAGTACAGTACAGTACTGTACTGTTGATAGACTGATGGGTACTGTACTGTATTAGTGGACAATTTGAATTGATGATCGACGACGATACCATTTGATGGACTCCTACAGTACAGTACAGTGTACAGTCAAGCACCTTTGTACTGTACGTGGAGTACTGTACTGTTGATAGACTGATGAATGATGATGATCTCCGACACGGACAGTAGAAAGAAAACTAGAAAGTGGTGGTAACGATCGAGGAGTCCATGGTAGACAGTTATAAGAGGTGCAACTTTGGAACATTTTGCCGGGATTAATGGCTTGTCTCAGCCACTATACAAGTTCTCATTAGATTGGGGACTGCAAGCTTTCCAATCGATTCAATTGTGGTTGCTACTGGAATCATGTCGACGTATTGATTAGTGAGGAAAAGAGCATCATTATTACCCGTGGATATCGCCGTACAATCGTTGTGCTTGGCAGGTTTGATCGTTTTCATCGTCGTTGCCGGTGGTATACACGGTGACACGCGATAGTATACTACTATACAGTGTGCTGTCTGAAACGTGGACTATATCGTGTTGATCAAGTTCAATTCTGCATCATTTTTATGTCAAAATCATTCCACTTTACAAACTATTGCAAGCACTTGCATCGATCGACAATAGCAAAGCTTGCTCGCCAACGTGTCCATCCATTAGTACAAGGACAAAACTTTGCCTGTCGATTATAGACCCCATCGAAAAAGATACTTTCTACCAACAAAAGTGTCCATCATCGTCCACGACAAACGACACGTTATCAAAATCGGATAACACGCACTTTCCTTCTTCATTTCTAATGCTGCATCCTAGATCTCTTTTCACTTAAACATTACTGCCTACGATACAATTTTAAGTGTAATATGTCATAGGATTGGAAAAACTTCAATACAAGCCGAAAGCAGCGTTACTACAATTGGATCAAAGAATGGCGATCAGACATAATAGGAGATACTGCAACATCGCTACTATCGTTTACAATTTTGCTGTTCTAACTGTTGGATTTTTGATTATACTAGGTAAGAATGGATAATAGTTTTATTATTTTTGTAGCAGTCGTCAATACATGATCACCATGATTATTATCGACTTAATTTACCAGATAGACTTAGGTTGATCATATTCCATTCGTCGAAAATAATGTTTCCATTTTGGGAGCAGATTCGAAATTTCAAAATAATAAAAATATCAAAGAAATTGTTTTCTCCCCATTCTAATTGTAGTGGGATGTGTGTTGTACCATGGGCAAAGATCACTTCAGTTGTTGTCATCAAACGACAATAAGCGTACATGTAGAACCAGATACTATACCATCATTCTAATAAATCCATCTGGTCAAGGATCTTGTAATACATATTATTATTTGGTCTTGAGTTCAATTCGATCATTCCAATTGGTAAGTAGATAACAAACCTCCATTTCCATCGGGCTAACAACACCGATGAATGGATTGTATTAATATGGGATTACTGACGGGTATGCGGCGTAGATTCAATAGTTTACTACGGTTGCCCGATACTATCAGTTCCCTAACTGTACAAATAACTGAAAAAAAAAAATGGGGTACTTTATGAGTATTGTAAATAGTAGCCAATGTTCTCCACGTCTGTAGTACGTGACATCAACGGCAAATTACGCTCAAATCGCCTTGAACTGTAATTATAATCGTTGATCGATTGAATTGTTTACTGTCTAATGACAATCACTATATCGTACTTAGTCGTATAGTTCTATTTAGATCAACAGTAAATCAATGCAACATTGTTTTGAAATGATAATGCTGCACTTTGCATTTTAGCAAGGCGTCATCGGTTTTTGTCTTTGCAATCGACATTTTGAAGTGAGAAATTCTCTTAAAAAAGGCTTCTATTCTAGTCTGGCAGGGATAGTAATCCAGATATTGTGCTGTCTATACTTTGCAGTATTTACTGGGGAGTGATTTTTTTTTTTTCATTTCTTCCATTCGGTTGTTACCTATTATGCAGTATACAAATGACTTTTAATGAAGCTTGAAACATCTTCAAGTCTACACCGCCACACTCAAAATTCTTCCAATGATCCTTTATTAATGGCGATCAGTATGACTATCCTCATTTTAGCATTATTTACTATACTTGTACTGTCACGCATTGCTGATCCGTCACGAAATTAAAGCGATAGCACCACTTCCGTTGTCCGTGTACTAACGTAGGATAATATTGTGATAATTAGAATAATAATAGTACATAGTTGTAATAATAATAATTATTTATGGGCGACAACATTTCTACGTGTTTAACATGGCTTATAGAGGCAAAAAATGTACATTGTACAGTGGGAGACTTGTATAAATTACTAGCAAAACATAATTTGCTGTTCTTGCTTAAAGATGTTCATTTATCTTGTTTATGAATAACTAATTGTTTGAAATTGTATTGATGAATTAAAATGTTGGATTGATTTGTGTACGATTAGTGAGAGAAATTGGAGTATACGTCAATATGACTCCTACATTCATCTTTTTGCTAAGCTGCAACTCTGTATAAATGTATACTACATCTTGCTGTTTCTACCTTTCAATCGAAACTAAAGGTCGATTGCGAGAATTGACTTTCAACATACGATAATTGATCGATTTCAATCAATTGAGTAGTACCGTAATCAAATTACACAGTAATTTCATGCGTCAAATTGGTAATTAATTCGCCTGTAAGTATACACTCGCTATA
>NW_002061003.1:0-1087 GCF_000150275.1 Trichoplax adhaerens
ATCACATTCAATGTTGGTAGCATCACCCAATTCTTTTCTACATATGAGATGATATATATTTTATAAACAGTATTTAAGCATAAATCTTATCAAGATAGCATCAATTAATTAAAATACTATATACGATGTAAATACTATCAATATCACTAATTTAAATGACTTAATGTTATAGATTTCATCAGCATATCAAAACGATTCACGAACCTCGAACGAAGTCAAAGTCGTTACTATTACTAATCTTACTAATCTTAGGTAAATCTATTAAATTTAAATATCTAATTTAAATTATATAAAAGAATGGCATTTTAAATAAAACTTTAATCTGTGTATTCCACTATTATTTTTTTAATTCATTAAGATTTATTACAGTATTAAAATAAGTAAGTATAAATTATATCTATATCTAGGCTAGGCGGTATTGTTGTTGACTGTATCCTTACAGTCTTAAAGAATTACACTCAAGGAACAGCCTTGTTGAAGAATATTATCCAGACAGGAGCTATTAGCAGCTATGTAGTGCAAAGTGTTAATGTCACTGGTAAATTAAGATACCACAGTTACTTTCAGCTTATAAGCTTACAAAATATCATTCAATCTTTACTCATACAGTAAATAATGATGTAGAACGTAAGCGTTAAATATAATTAGAATTGAAATCCTGTTAAATGTAAATAATTTAATTTTTGGAGCAAATTTATTACAATTTTGCCCTTTATTTTAAAATAAATCATAATTACTATGGGCTACAATATTAATCGTATTATGATAAAATCTAATATCACATTTTATTTCAGATTATAACGAATGTAATAACCCTCAAGATTACTCTTGTGTTGGAAATCAGCAATGTATCAATACAGTAGGCTCTTATACTTGCAACTGCTCAACTGGATATCAATTTAATGCATCACTTCAACTATGTATTGGTAGGCGTTAAGTAGCAATTGCATTTTTCTTTTCTCCATTCCCCATTTTAGACATAAATAGCAGATAAACTAGCTAGTATCAGCAATGCATATGATATACTTATCATAACAGTTTAGCTCTTATTTTAAGTTGTAACTCAACAAATACTACTGTATATTCA
>NW_002061003.1:29100-33522 GCF_000150275.1 Trichoplax adhaerens
TTATTTAGATAATAATAACGGAATAATCAATAATAACAACAATTCCGAATTGCTGGGATAATTAGGTTCAAAAGGTAATAAAATATGAATCAACTTCTTTATTCGATCTTTACCTAGCAATCTATGCTTGACGTCATATGCATAAAATAATGGGTAACTAGGTTAATTTCCATGATCAAAAAAGCCACTAGCACGTTTCTAAACTTAGTCCGCCAATAATAGTGCCGTTAGAAGGTTTATTGTTAGACAATAATTTCCCAGACAAAGTATGATTGTAGACTACCATCAGCAACGACTTATTTTGATATGAACCGATATTGTTCTTGTCAAATAGCGTTGGATATCCAGTCCATTTTATTTTCACATTTATTTTAAAATAGATTATTAATTTTTAGGCATTGAAATTAATTTTACTGTATATCAATTGGTGGAATTTGTTCGATACTTTTGGATCCGTAGGACATTAATCCGATAAGAAAATATCGCACAAGAACTTAGCGATTGATAAGTACCTAAAAGGGGAAGAGAGAGAAAAAAACGGAAATTGACACCGCCAAAAAATGGCAGCAAAATCATTTTCCGTCTTGGTAATCATTTTTGCCATAGCTATCACCAGCTATGGTCAAAGTTCATCAGATATGAGTAAGTAGAACAAAATTCTAACAAAAATAATTCTTCACCTTTGATAAATGAAAGGCTATTGCTTTTAACTTTGCCTAACTCAGTATGGAGTCGATTACACTTAGAGTTTTTATTGTCATTTAATAATTTCTACTGCTACAACCGCCAGCTTTCATCAATTATCAGCGACTAGTAATAATTAAGCAATCCTGTAATTGTACATAAAGTTAGTATATATTAGTTTTTACCCCAATAAGTTAAATACAAGTAATTCTAATAGTTTTTTTTTAAGCGTTCATCACTTCTGAAACTTTATAATGGAGATTAATAGAAGACAAGTATAGCAATGTATATTTCTTACATCAATATATTAGAGCGATCTTTGTATTAAATCAATGGAGACAGTTTTGCTCTAAAAATAATTTAGTGGTATTTCAACATTCATATATCGTAAAATTCTGACTCACAGGTCACAGGCACCTTTAAAAATATAAAGCATTAATTTTAATAGCCAAATTTTGAGTTGATAAGAAGAGACATCCAGTTACAAGGCTATTTATTCCCCAACCATAGCCATCAACAATTATTACATTATGGTACGGTCGCTTAAGCTATAAAATACTTTACGACATTATTGCTTTTTGTGATCTTGATATCACAACCTAATTTTCAATTTACTGGTTAAAAATCCAGCCGATTTTATTTTCAAGTCAGTCAACGCGAATAACTAGACTTTAAAAAAATTTTATAAGTATTCGCAATCTTAAACATATACTTTCAAGTCTGGTTACTATCGGTGCCGAATTTACCAAACTAACCGGTAGAAGTGAAAAGATTAAAATATTCTGTCGTCTATATAAAACAATAAATCGCATGGTAGGAGCCCTACCATCTTATGTTAATGCCAGATACTCAATATTAATGAGTTAAAAGATTCTCCCTATCCGTATAGGGAAATCGTATGAAAGAAAGGAAGGAAGGCAATAATTATTCAACCTACGGCAAAAATTATCAACCATTAAATAATTAATTTTCAGTAAATATAGATACTAGTGTAACAATCATGAACGCTAATTAACAGCAGTGGAAACTTAATTTTTTCATAAAAATTGAATACAGTGTTTGAAAATGAATTTTTTTTAATTCAATATTACTTCAACATTAATACTGCATGTTTTAGCCTTCGGAAAGAATTTTACATTGAAAATACCTCATTGTACCTGTTATAAAATAAATAAATATTAAGACGTATAAATTTACATTCAATCCAGGCTTGTAGAAATGGGCTGCTATAATTATGTAAGATGCCAGTACTAATACTTACTGTTTTTGCTTTTTGTAATTTTAGCTTACACATTTGAATCATCTTCTACCGAATATTCCGTATATTCTTCCATGACCTCAAATGCGGCATCAGATTCATCGTCAGCTTACACAATTGAGTCATCTAGTACTGAATCCGCTGCATATTCTTCCATGACCTCAGATGTAGCATCAGATTCATCGTCATCTTACACAATTGAGTTATCTAGTACTGAATCCTCTGCATATTCTTCCACGACCTCAGATGTCGCATCAGCATCAGAGTTATCGTCAACTTACACTACGCCAAGCAGTAATTACGAATATTCATCAGCCAGTACATATACGAATACTAGCTCATCAGCTTACTATTCGTCTACAAGCTCAAATTCAACATCAAGCTCAACATACATTGCTCCAAGCGGTACTTATGAATATTCATCAAATAGTACTTATACAACTCCAAGTTCTTCGACTTACTATCCATCTACAAGCTCAAATTCTACATCGAGCTCAAGTTATATCGAACCAAGCAATACTTATAGTTATGATGACTTCTCAACTAGTGAATACGAGTATACAACTCCAAGTTCGTCAACTTACTATTCATCTACAAGCTCAAGTTCTACATCGAGCTCAAATTATACCGCTTCAAGCAGTACTCAAGCGTATGAATATTCATCCACCAGTACATATACAGCTACTAGCTCATCAACTTATTATAATTATTCATCTATAAGTTCAGCTTATAATCCTTCAAACAGTACTAGTACGTATACTACTCCAAGCTCGTCAACTTATTATTCATCTACAAGCTCGTATTCAACATCAAGTTCAACCTATACCGCTCCTAGTAGTACTTACGAATACTCATCGGCCAGCACATATACAACTCCAAGTTCGTCGACTTATTATTCATCTACAAGCTCATATTCGACATCGAGCACAACTTATACCGCTGCAAACAGTACTGACGAATATTCATCGACTATTACATCTCTAACTTCTAGCTTGTCGATTAATTATTCGTCAACGAGCACATATACAGCCCCAAGCTCATATTCAACATCGAGCTCAATATACACCCCACCAAACAGTACCAGTTCATATACCGCTCCAAGTTCGTCAACCCTTTATTCATCAACAAGCTCTTATTCAGCATCGAACTCAACTTATACCGCTCCAAGTTCGTCAACCTTTTATTCATCAACAAGCTCTTATTCAACATCGAACTCAACTTATACCGCTCCAAGTAGCTCTAGCACATATCCAACTTCAAGCTTATACTCAACATCGAGCTCAACATATACTGCTTCAACCAATTCTAGTACTTACTCATCTACTAGCACTTATACACCTCCAAGTTCGTCGCACTCATCTACGAGCTCATATTCCCCACCAAGCTCATCATCTATTTACTCTACAGGGACAAGTAGTTCTGTGAGTGTGAATCCGTCGTCGAGCACATCTGCAACATTGAGCTCAACCAGTTCTTCAACTTTCTATTCATCTTCCAGTACCTATATTGCACCATCTTCGTCAAGTCAAGACCAAATAAGTAGCACTTATGTTGCACCAAATTCTTCTCATCAGCAGTCGTCCACTATTCATTCAACTACTAGTTCACATCTACCATCTTCTAGTGGCTTTACTTCTCAAACTTTCTCTACTTCTACAAATCCAGCAACACCAACAACACAACAATCAGCTACTACTGTCACTGCAACACCAACTGGAACATCTCCCAATGTAGCTACTACACCACCACGTAAGTAATAAACAGGATTATACCTGATCTTTAACTCTAATAGGGTGTCATACATAAGTCAAGATAATTTCTTCCTTTTATTTTATTTATTAAGCAATCATAAATACATAATATTTTAATCAAGATGTAAACTTCAATCCTTACTGTATCACATTGATTAATATCAGTATCTCGTATTATCGAAATTTCGTACTATAGCAAGTAGATTATATCCGTATGGTTCATCTCAAGGAGATTCATCTTTCGGTAATCGCTTCCTCATCCGACGTCGTCTTTATCTTAAATCGCCTATTTACTTTGCTAACAAGTTCTATCAAACGCTTTATGTAAGTATTATACTGTAAATAATATAGTTGTTCATAAGAGTTTAGGGTACTAATGCGTCTGTAATGTTCTCGTATTTGAAATTGGATTAGATCTGTTCCAGTGGTTATGTCACATTCCATTTTTCGCATTGCTACTATTATCCATCATCATTCCGTTATTACAACATTCCATTGGTGGCACCATTCTTCAGCGGAAACGATATGAGACATTACTATAATACAAAATCCCGTGTTTATTACCATGAATATAGTAATTTTGATAGCTCTACATCGTCTCAATCGATCCTTAGTCGAGCTACAACCGATGTTGATCAATTCCAATCACAACTCAAGCTTCATAGTAATTGGACAAGCTCACAATTAAAGCCAAATTCGGCCTTTATCATCATACTTTAAGAATTTAAT
>NW_002061002.1:0-1286 GCF_000150275.1 Trichoplax adhaerens
CATTATTTTCATTGATATTTGGAATTTATCGGTCGAGTTCTGAATAACGAAGATAGAACTAATAACTCGGCCGAAGCCGCTAATCGGAGGATTCACGTAATACAGCTCGCATATCAGTTATCTAATTTATATTTCTAATATTACTTTTATTTTAGTCCGAACTACAAATGAACCATCCATCAATTTGGAAATTTATCTCTGGATTGAAAAGACTCCAGAAATTACGTGACATCGTATACGAGCAAACTATGTCAGGTCAAGATCCTACACCAAAGCGATCACTCTATCGAAGAATTGATGATAGGATTCGCAACTTGGTTTGTACTTACAGCAAAAGATCTAAACTTGAATATCTCCGCGGAATAGCGAACAATTTTTCGATGACACCATAACTATCTTATTATGTGTGAATATGTGTAACATTGTGACTTATAGATTATGTATCTATTAACTTCTTTATTTGAATTGTTTATCTCGCATGGTTTCATTGTTATAGTTGTTAAATGATATGTCGGCATATTATGTTATAGTTATGAAACCTTAATTCTAATAGGGAAGGAATCATTTTGTTCGCGTTGTGATGCTCCTTTCGAATGATACGACTTACAACAATGTACAGTCAACTGAAAGTTTCTAAAATGTGACTATGATTATATAGGTGTTTTCAGCAATATATACTACCATAGGTATTTTCTTCAAGAACAGTATCAAACAACGCTTTGTACTTTATCGATATATGCCTGGTATTTAAATGTGTTATTGATCACATTTTACTTAGTTTTATTAGGAAAATGTAAAGAAATATTCTATCGTACACGTATACCCCATGCGCGATATAATAGGTTCGTGTGCATTTGCACATACAGTACAGCATAGACTACTGCACAAAATTCTAGTATATGTTATCGGTCACCTTCGCAGTTGCTAAATTTAAGCAAATGGATTGCCGTATCATATTTATCTTTAGGGCACATTTTTTTAAATATTTAAAGCAAAGTAAGTTTTATAGATAACAAATAATGCTTTTTCGACTACGAGTAACAATACACCACTTCGAATACAATCTTACCATAATTTTGAATTTGTGATGCACGCATTGACGATATCAGATCGTCGTAAATGTCGAGCTACAGGCAGAATTTACCCGAAAATTTATGCTAGAATTAACAATTTTCCTCCCGTTAAACGATAATTTTCCAATATATCTTGTGATGTATGATCGAATGCTTATATATACATGCAGGCGAAGTTCAGCCGAGGGATCTACCATGGTTACATATATCCTA
>NW_002061002.1:1434-2903 GCF_000150275.1 Trichoplax adhaerens
GGCATCGCAACTGACGGCCATCAATAAATGCTGACTATCACAATCGATTATTAAATCCGCTAGAGTCCTCAAAATAGAAAATGTATTACCAATACAAAATGATCCAAATATTTAGCTCAAGACTTCGTAACGACAGCTATATGCTCCTCTATGGCATATTTCTTTCTACCGGCAATTGTAGGTACCAAAATTTTAAGGTTTTGCTATCGAACACTATATATACAGTATCTTAAACAAATAGATTCGAGCAGTACGCCTGATTATAGTTCTTAGAGTAAAAACTTGCCATGATCTATAGCATTTATTGATTTAAATATTTAGATGTCATTAAGTGCAGCATTCACAACTGCCAAGGCTCCTCGGGAAAAATTTTATATCTTTGCTAACCCACGTTTAAATTTTAATACTCATAACGAATAGAATGGAAGGTATTATGCTAGGTCTTTGTTATGGATTCGATAAACGTTTCATCGTTTGGATCATTCAAAAAATGATTACCAGCAATGACTTGTAAAGCTCTCTGAACAAATTTAACCTAAATCAACATCAAGTGACGACCAAAATTCTGCTGTTAGCGAAGAAATTATAGAAATATCCGACCATGCACATTTGTTACTAAGTCAAATTCATTTGAAATTTGAATAGACAATCAAACGCCCTTTCTTTAGATTAGACAATTGCTTTAGTGGCACTTCTATAGTAATCTATATAATGCCTTGTAAAATAATGAAGAAGAAAAGATGGCACCATGATGATTCGGCAGGGTAAAACTTAAAGACACTATCACTTTGTAGATATTTTGTATTGTAGTAAGGACTAAAAAGTGGAGTTTTTTGTAGCTTTTAGTATGTAACTAGTATTTTTTACTATAGAAAATACCTAGAAAGTGATAAACTCTTTAAGTTTTACCCTGCCAAATCATCATGTCGCCGTCTTTTCTTCTTCATTACTTTACAAGGTATTATATAGATTACTATACAAGTCGCCCGAGAGCAATTGCCTAACCTAAAGAAAGGGCGTTTCATCGTCTATTCAAATTGTAACGGAATTTGACTTAGTAGCAAAACTTTATCCTTAGAGAAAGAGGATTTATAACATGACGATAAAGTGCTGTAATGTAGTCTATAATCGTACAATTACAGTAAAATCTGACGCTAAAACATCAACTATCAATACGCAGCGATACTAATGTCAGAAAAGTAGTCGTAATAGTCACATAAAATATTTTGATTAGCGAAATAGCGATTACAGTAATCTTTATAAATCCGGATTTTTTCGGATTCGGATTCCGGAACCGGTCGGATTTATGTCCGATATAATTTTCCTGTTTTAATTTATATGTCTGATATAATTTTTCTGTTGTAAGTTTTGGAATTTTTTTTTATGAAAAAAATCATAAGAGTTGATTTTAAAATTTGCACTTTCTGCAATGAATTTGAAACTTTGGAATTTTATGACGTGACTTGAAG
>NW_002061002.1:35254-36253 GCF_000150275.1 Trichoplax adhaerens
TCGACATTTTTGAGACAGTTACATTTAAAAAAGCCTTGACCCGATCCTAATGAATTAGCATTGGCTACTTCTCGTAAGCTAACTTCGTTGTTGGGAACATCTTCAGCTTGCAGGAATTGGGCAGGACAAGACATAAACTGCGTTCGTGTATATCTCTGTTTAAGGATTCCAGAAGTAGTTCCTAACTTATACATTGCATGTTCATCGACCTCCATGACGACCGCTGTTATATTTCTGAAATCTGTTCTACCTCTATCTACCTCGGGGACAGGTACCATCACAGTTTTACCTACTGCTATGGGCTTGAAACGTTTTGCTGAGTTTCTCAACATTCTTTGCGCTTGCATCTCTTGACTTCTTTTGGCTTTAGATCTTGCAGCATAAATATTTGTTGTTCTACTGCATAGTTGACACAAGACTGCCACTCCATAACCCTCATTGTTATTCTCGAATTCAGGAACCGAACAAGGGGCGATAGCATGGCACGGCTTACTACATTTCCGACAAATATGCGCTCCAGAAGTTTGTTTGCTACACGATACGCAAACCAAGGCCGATTTACTCTCGTCTTGTACATCAAATCTTTTTTCAAATTCAGCTTCCTCATCTTCGTACTGCCATATATCTTCTAAATTTCTGTCATAATCTTCATTTGCAGAAAAGTTGTTTTCATCCAGGTCATCTGTATTAACGTGTAACGCTCCCGAAAGCTGTTCTTCTGTTTCCAACAATTTTAGAATTTCTTTGGGTAAATTAGTCGCGGATATCCCCATTGACGGTTTGCGACCATTGTAAGCCTCGTATGGAGACATATTAATCCCTTAAAATAAGAAATGAAATTAAAGTCATACACATCTAACATGGTATCAGAAATATTTAAAATGCTCTATAGGCAGTATTTAAATGTTCGAATATACGATTATACGTATACTATTCTTATACCTGAATGGTGTCTACAATTTTTTTGCCACTGCAAAAATCTCAATCCTTCTGACCACT
>NW_002061002.1:36716-37731 GCF_000150275.1 Trichoplax adhaerens
TGAGCTGACAGTTAGCGCACATGTTTATATATATTTGAACTTCTTCTCCTGTAATATTAGCGAATTTAGTATCCAATTCTTTCATAACAATATTCCTGCCAGCGTGGCCTCTTAACCGATGGATAGAATGGATTTCATCATAAACTTCATCGACAGAAACAAATCTGAGGCTAGTTCCTTTTTTAAATAACTTTCGTACATGGATATCATTCACAGAAATGGTTAATACAGTATATTTCTTAAGAATACGATAATCTTTACGATATTTCTTTATGTGAGGGTTCTCTTGAAGAAAATCTATGCGGCTTATGATTTCAGCGTATTTTTCCCTAGTTAGACTAACAGTATTATAGTTTTTATTTCGCTTTTCTGCAATAGCTTTGTAAAATGCTTCGCGATGCTCCATCTATAAAAGCGATATGAAAAGAAGCAATATAATTTGTAATTGATCAAAAAAGTGAAAGTGAATCTACGTAGTTAAGGTTATATTAGCATATATAGGCAAGGTGAAAATAGGATCAAAACTTTTAATTACTTCTGCTATAAAGAAATTGAAAATAAAAGTGCTTCAAAATGTCACAACAATATATACTCAAATGATTTGGCGCGATTATAAAGCCGATGACCAATCAACATAAAGTTTTAATAATTGTTGCGGGCTTTCTAATAAATTCTTTACAAAGGCGCGCTTTGACCGGAACAATAAGTGAAAGTGCGCAAATATTTTGGGTAATGCTCGCTTTTACCAGAATAATAGGTGAAAGTGCGCATTATTTCATGTAATGCGCGCTTTGGCCATAATATTGGCGAAGGCGCGCTTTATCTGCAGAAAGCGCGCATTAACCAATATGTTGGAGAAAGTGCACATTTCCAGTTAAAGCGCGCATTTACCATGATTATGGAGAATGCGCGCACCTTACGTCGAAGGCGCGCATTCGCCTAATGCTCACTTTTACCGTAACATCGATATTATACATATTGCAATTGTTACTTACATTTCGTAATATCGATTATT
>NW_002061001.1:0-4011 GCF_000150275.1 Trichoplax adhaerens
TAACGTTTCCTTACACAAGGAAATAAACCTATAAGACGAGTGTATAAGAATGTAAGTTAGACAGATTAATGGAGATTTAGATTAGTCAGACGTTCGATTATTCTTGTTGAAGATGATCATGAACTCCCTAATCTGTTAATGTATGATGATATGGCTGTGTAGCTGTATAACTTATCTGTTATAATTATCAGACATGATATTACGCTACACTTTATGCTTACATGCTGTAGTTTAGCCTTAAAATTATGGCACGTCATGAATAAGCTATGTCTAACTCAGATTGTCCAACTATATTTAATCATTGGTCATCCCAGTACAACCTAAACAATTGGCTTTTATGCAACAACTGTTTTAGGTTTCGCTTAAATTAATTTGCAGCAATAGGAAGGCTTGTGGAGTATAAACTAAGAATAAACTAGAAAATATTTCTAACTGCCTAACAAAAATTACTCTAGCTCCTTTAAGTCCAGCATTGCGTCTAGAATTTATTGGTGTAAGTACTTCCATTTTACTGCACTATTACAAGCCTACTAATAATTAATGTATGCCATGAAATTAAAATTCCTTTATCCTTAGTCGATTGCGGAGATGAAGATCAACTATCCTCAACTATCAGCCTATCTTTTTATCTCTATTCGTATTTCTAATCAAAATTTCAGAAAGCTTTGGTGTAGAGATGATGCATACTGTACTGTATAGTAATGACTATTGCCAAGTCTGCGCCTTTTCGAATCTAGATTACCTATTTTAAGCCAAGGACATTGCATTCTAAATAAAAGCACCTGCAAATTTGGGGCAAAATTATCGTTAAAAAGAGAAACCCTTGTCAGATTAGATCTATAAACATTGATAGCAGATTACAATGTGGACTTGTATATTAAGTTTACAGCCTCTATTTCATACCGTTAAAAACATCTTTTTGGGAAGATATTCGGACTTTAGAATTGAGCTAGGTTACCCGCATTAGGTGCATTGACAGCATATGACAGTATGTACAAGTGCATCATGTTTATAGACTCTTTTTCGATGTCAATGCAGTCCCTTCTTAAATGACATTAGAACTTTATAATTGAACCAGATTAGCTACCTATGATCGTCATCTTTTAGTGTATCCTAAAATGTTTCCCAAAGCCAGTAATACATTCAAAAGTTTTTTGTAGCATAGATAAAGTTAGTGGAAATTGATCCTTTTGAAATGATGGTGTTGGATTGAAGAGCAATGAATTACTAGAATCATGGCGGAGCTATCTTCTTTGCCGGTAACTACTACATATTGGAAGTTAGTGCTAGATATATAATGCTAAAAACGGGCAGACCATTCATACAACTAACATAAGAAGGAAAACCGACGAAAATAGAATACGGAGAAATTAGAGTTCGCAACTTGGCCATACTCTCAATGAAGAATCGATAAAGTTATAACTCTATCTTAAGTCTAAATTATTATGGTATGCGTGCACAAGATTGTCAGACCCATTAATTAATTTATAGAACTAAGATAGAAAGGAAATCGACGAAATTAGAATACGAAAAGGTTTCTCTTTGCAACTTTGCTGTGCTGTAATTGACGATTCGTCAAAATCAATATTATAAAATTGTATTATTACTCTATATCAACGATAAATCCTTATAAAAAAATTGGCACATTCATCAATAGAAGTTGCAGAACCAACATAAAAAGAAAAGCTAACCAAAATAACATACGTCAAGAATTCAGTTTGTGATTTACTCTAAATTTTTATACAAGATTGACTGATCCAGTAATAGAGCTAATACAGAAAGAAAAATAGACGAAAATATGAATACGTCGAAAATTCACTTTACGACTAGGCTATGTTCTAGTTGACATATCGTAAATTTTGCTGCTCTATCCTCAACGATTAAGTATCATTTTTACCCAAACACTGGGTCGAACCCCGACCGATAAAAATACCATATAAAGAGAATTAAGGATAAAAGAGAGATACTACTAGCCAAGGGTGGAAGAAATTGTTGTAGGAGTTATCAGGTATGTCAATGGGTGTTACGGTTTAAGATATTATTAATTAACAATAAGATAATTTTATTGAAGTAGAAATAGACGGTTAAGTTTAGATAATTGTAAATATTATGATCTGTTGCAAAAATTGTGATATTCAATCGTTAATGGACTTCCATTAAAGATTGTATAGAAGTAAGTTACTTAATATGCCAATGACGTGCAATAACCAAAATGGCGGTTGTCACCCTTGTAGGAAATCTGTTAGATCTTAAACGGATTTAAGTTGTTAATTGGGGCTATATTATTATTAGCTCATAATATCAATTAACACATATTTGTCTGATAGTAATCAATATGATTACAAAAGCTATAGAAAAGACTAAGTTATGTATAAGAATAATTAACAGCTTGCGAAGGTATAGAATTGGTACAAGTATGGCTAAGTATATAAGGAGTTGTAATTTACCTCGCTCAGGAGAGGAGAAAAATACGGAGACCTAATAAGTTAGTTTAGTAAATTTATCCAGACACTTCTAGTTCGCCTTTTACTGTTGACTGAGGTCCTCTGCTAAAGTAGAGTGAGTAACGACGCTTGGTGGCAGTTTTACTGTACGATAGAAGAGATTAGGATAAGCGTGGAACGGGAATTTTATTGTTTCAAACGACGTTGTGACAATGGGTAAAGAATAAACTACCTAGATGCCCATGAAGGAAGCGCCTATTACAATATTGCCGCTACGTTACAGGGGATCGCCATTGACATTTTGGGGAAGATAACCTTATCCGGTCTGGAAAGGAATATAAATTGAATATCATAGACTAGTAGCATAGGTTCCAGGAAGCGATCTTCATAGCCTAGGCCGACGGTATACATATGGCATGGGAACTTGGACTGTTCTTCACTAGCTTAATAAGTGCATACTTGTCCTAAGGCTAAGATAGAGGAACTTCTAGAATATTGCTTTTCGGCTTCTCCAGCAGTTCAACTTTTGAACTTTAACGTTCTACTATTTGCTTTCTATATTGCCTCGGTAAAACAAGTACAATATGGATAGAAGGACTATTAATAAAAAATTAGCAAAAATCAAAGTACATAATGTGTATTGCATTGCAATGCTGGAGATTGGGGCAAAGCAAAGTGATGCCTTTCACAAATTGATAGAAACAATGTTAGGCCTTGCATTTCGTATGTATTACCGTATCTACCGTAGAAGAAACTATAGCCATACTATAAATGAATATCGATTTTATTGCACCTAAATTGACAAAATTAAAAGTAATCCATAGGAGTGGGCTAGCAATTTTTTGATGGAAATACACTTTCATGCGTGAGCTCATCGTGATCTATTATCAATTATCGAATTGAATTTGTATACTCGTAAAGGAAATTCCAATGCAATAAAGCTGAGATAGTGATAGAATGGCACAATTTCATGATATAATCTTTCAATACTAGTTTATTCACAAATAAAAAGGATTAAAATACTACAGAAAGTGATCAGCACCTGCATGCCTTGGCTACAGATTGGTTTAGTACTTCAATACTCTACTTTTACTTCTATCTCATCTAAAACATTGAATATACTCGTATATTGTTTAAAAATCATTTTGCTTCCCTGACTTATTAATAATTGTTCATCTAGCTATTCGCCTACTTAGATAAGAATAAAACAATTTAGCTCACGATTAGTTCATGAGTACTAGTAATGAATATTCTATTCGCCTGCTTGAGGCAATTATTGGATCCGTTAGCAAGAAATTACAAAATCATGGCAGCTTTTACAGGTATGTCAAGTCTAGGCTACGACTGGAAACTCCTGAAGTGGATTTTGATAACTGCGTGTCTGTATCTTCAAAATCGACATCTTGTTCTAGATCATAGGCAAATAGCAGAAAGTTAACAATGATCCAATACTGGTCTTTAATCACAGAAATAACATCACAATAACTACTGTACTTCTATAACCTGTCCTGCTTATTCGTTCTAATTATTTATTCAATTAAGTACTCTAGATGAAGGAAATATGAGC
>NW_002061001.1:4061-32879 GCF_000150275.1 Trichoplax adhaerens
ACCATACCATACAGACTTTTAGGACTACAACGATATAACTGTACATAGAGTACCGGGTAGTGATGGATACTAATCAATAGGATATCGATTTCTGGATACATTAGCAATTTAAAACCGATAACTGCTACGGTGCCTTATTCAATTCTGCATCCATATACTGGGGATTGGAATCTTTTCATCAATTATACTCTATAGTATGGACTACTAGATGTAAAAGTATATCTAACAGTCGGCGATTACAGTCATACTTTCGTATTATCTAATTGCTAACAATCAAAATTGAACTCTATTTTTGTCATCAGCATCGCCGCTATACAGCAGAAAACTAGATCTTAGTGCAAGGTTTCTAAATATTTGTTAAACATAAATAAATAACAACAGATCTACTTACGTGGAGCTGATATATGTGGACGTCGACAATATCGTTTGTAAAGGAAATGAAGTAAGAATATTAGCAGTAGAGAAATTACTGTTGCAGCAATTGGCGCGAATATATGATCATTATTTGCGAAGCCATCTGGAGAATTGCTGCCATGATAGTTTAACGTAGTATTACTTAAACTGTTGTTAACATAAAGTTCATCCCTAAGTGACGCTAAAATATTAAAAACAAAGCTAGTTATGACATGTCTATAAAGAACACGTTCTTATGTTCAACGCTGAAATGGAATGTAAGGAATTTAGTAATTTTTTAAAACTAATGAAGTAGGTATTGCTGCATAATATATCAAAGTAATTTTCTTCACATCGGTAGTAAGTATTTCCATCTCATGAATTAAAATTATATACAGCAATTATTAAATTTCAGCCTTCAATTATGACCGATATACTATACGATATAGTACATTATAGCTCTGTGGCAGGAACTGTGGTCAATATCTTGTCTTATTTGGAGTAAAGTTATGTTTTAAATAAATCTCAGTTTCTAACGCAAGTTTAAGTGGCAGCTAAAATGAACACAAACTATAAATTTATGTTTTTATACCGATTTAAATTCAATCTTGAATTGCAAATACTGTTATGTTTGCTCATTTAGCGTGTAAATAGTGATAATAATGGTTTATATTGCCGTTGGCAATTTCATATTAAGCTATTTAAAAGTATCTTTTCTCACCTGTTTGAAAATATACCATTTTGCTTGGTTTACTTCTGCCATAGATGCTTACGGTGATGATATATAACTGGTAAGTGCTATTGTACTGTAAATTGGTGAGAATAGTCGATATTTCACTTGAATTAACAATTTGCATATCATAAATACTAGAAGAATTTGTCCTATAGTAGACAGCAAATCCTGTTATATCATCGCCAAAGTTACTTTTCCGCCATCGAATTATAGCGGCTCTATAAACGGTGCCTTGGACGCTAACATTTCTTGGAGGATTGGGCAATTCTAATTGTAGTGTTTCATAGGTTAAAAAATCGCAAATTAATTAGCTATTGATGGAATTATTTTATAACAAACTTTTACATCATTTTACGTATGTAACGGCCATTAATATGTTATGACTTAGTAAATTAAGGATGAGTACTATACCTTTTGTTTTATAAGATGCCCATTCGCTGTACGTAATGCCCACTTTACTAATAGATAAGATTTGAAAATTGTACATTGTTCCTGACTTTAAACCTACAAGTCGCGTAGTTATAGAATTACTGGCTGAAAGGTTAGATACTCCTGTTATTTCCATTTTGATGCACAATGAGCAATTAAGCGACGATGGATATCGTTTTTGTTGATGATTTTCAATAAACTGAATATAAGATGTTAAGTTAGCTAGTTTGAATAAGTTATTAGCATAGCTTTCAGATTTCCAAGTAATATTCAATTCAGTCAATGAAGATGAGATTGCAGTCAGAATTGGTTTGGACGGTAAGCCTGTAATGTGATTTATATTTAGATTATAAAAGTATCAAATAGTACAGTGGAATTAGTTATAGAACAGCCTCTATAAATAGCCCGAAGTCTACACAAAATTTGCATAAAATAGATGTACTACAACTATGCTTTAAGTTGTCATACCTATCGTATTTAATCTCTTTATCTGACTGCTGCTTGTACCAAAGGCATTTGTTGCTTGCAACTTAAAGTCATAACTACTGCCTTTCGTTAAGTTTGCAATATGTACATATCTAACTGAGATATTCTGCTTTTGCAAGGACTCTTCTTGGTGATCTGTGATCAACATTGTCAGCCATTTGTTCGATGTACTTTGCTTATAACTGAAGCTATAAGTAATGTTGGTTCCATCATGTAAATTTAATGCTTGCCATTCCAACACCACAAAGTCAATATTATCGGTTATCTTTATGATTTGGGGACTAATTGGCATACCTACGTTAAAAGTAATTTCGAACAATTACTTACCACCATCATTCACTACCATAAAGTTACTAAAGCCTACATTATGCTAGTTTTTACTGAGGTGTGTATACTAAATAATAAAACATTCAAAATAAAAAAAACGATTTCAGGCAGCTAAGTATTGTTAAGTAAGACCTTCATGCTAGCCTAATTTTATTTATTGACAAGTATATTTTACCTTTCATCGTGATTCGAATCTTGGAACTATTACCGCTTCTTCCGTAGTCATTAACAGCTTGTAACCAAAAATTATAAGTAGTCCATGGTTGTAAAAAATTAATTTTACATATCGTATCATGACAGGTTTGATAGTTAATAGTAGATACATTAAAGTTTTGGCTTCTCATAGTCGTATTAGTAGGTTTACTCATGGCTTGGTTAAATATAAGGTAGAATAATCCTTTCGCTAATAGGCTGTAATCGGAATTAATGAAAATAATCAAGTTGGTATTTGTTACATTCTTGACCGTTATATCTGTAATATTTGCTGGCGGTGCTAAATGGTACAAATAGCATCTGTCAATTTTTGAAAGCGTAATACTGAATTAATTTATTGTAATACAGGAATGTTAATCCTTTTACCTCGAATGATTATGTTAATATTAATTCTTTCATTTCCATATGTGTTATTAGCCATACAATAGCAAAGACTGGAATCATGAAAACTTGCTTGGACGATTTGAATAGTAGAGTCATTAATTTGAATTATTCCATTTAAGTTTTTGTTATCTCGGTTGCCACAGTTTAGCCAAACTATAGAGGAAGGAAAACTTTCAGCTACACAAGTTAACGTTATATCGTCGGTATGGTTGACCAAAAGACTCGAATTTAAATGTATCATTTTATTTATAGTTGGATGTTTGGTATCATGTAATGTTATGGAAAGTTTGGGAGGTCCTACAATACAAAATAATAGTTAACCAGTAGCACTAGATATTAATAAACTACAACACTGAATAAAATCCGATTCCACAATTTCAGAAAACTAAATGTCAATCAATAAAAGTAAGCATACATCAATGTAATCGTAATTGGATGCCAAATGCTCGTAAGAAATATTGTAAGGAAAAATGGCTTTAAAAATATTTTTAAATTATTCTATGCTATTATACCTTTAATCTTGACGTTGAAAACTCTATCATAACCTTGATTATAAGCAGATAGGCCACTCCTCAATATATACTTTCCCTTGTTATTATACTTTGCATCTAGTATACATAGCTGACTAAAGTATGTACCATTTGCCATTATCCCAGTAGAAATACAGGTATTCTGCTGTATGTTCTGTATTTCACGATTATTGCCAAAATAGCAAGTTGAGTTTATTACTTTATTATTGAAATACCATGAAGAGAGTATTACATAGTTTCGGATGGCGCCAATATTGAAATTTATACAGTATTTTGTGCCATAAGGCATTACAATGTCATTTTGTTGACTGGATGGGATATTTAGTGTAGGTATTACTTCTGGAAAGAAAAGTTCAATCATTTGCTTAAAGTTGATAAATATCGAAATTTAAAATGTTTTGTCATTTAAGCTTGACATTTGAATTTTATCCTGCTAATTTATTGATTTTTAAAAATTAGTTACACGAGTAATTTAAATGATCAAGACTTTTCATTTTAATCCGACAACGTAGAATTAATATTTTCCTTTATCATATTATTTCTGAGGTAGATATATTATAAGTTTTACACTGACTATATAGCAATATTTAGCTTAAAACATCCTGTGATCTAGATTGAATACTATTCGCGTTTATAAACGATCCAACGAAATACTATTTTGAAATTCCGAACTAAAAGCGCAATAACTTCAATTACAATCGTATTCTACTTTACATAGATATTATACCACCATTAAGGTATTTAAAATATAGTTTAGATAGTCACTGAAACTACAATCTTTCGATAATACAAACTTGTATCGCACAAAAGTCCGGTGTATCCAGAGGCGAGACATTTGCACTGAAAACCATCTTGTAAATTGTGACAATAACCAAAGCGGCAAGGATTTGATTCACAAGGTGAAATATCTGTAAATCGTAACGATTAAATAAGTCAAATAATATAGTCCAGTACACAATCTTACGAATTTGTTACAATATCTGCATGTTCTATGCTGAACTGCATGGAATACCCAAAGTTCTGATTGAATAGATGAGAATTTAAAACTTTTATTTTTGCTATTTAAATTAAATATTCTAGGCATTCAATGTCTAAGATTACAAATAAGTTTTCTTCTGCAATTACTATGCTTAATTGCTTATATCTGTTTATGCTAAGATCAGATACTAGTGGCTACTAAAAAAATATTGTCACTATAAAGTTACCGTAGATTGCTCTAGTCGTACATGTGATTTTAAAATTTTATTCGTAGATTGAATAAGATTTATATCGCTAAACTTTATGGATTTCGTGATATTCATTTTAAAAATTAATCTATGTCTCAAATAGAACAGAAACAAAATAAATTGACTATAGATATTTATATGAAGGAAGTCGTTTAATTTCTATCTAGCTAATAAATAAGAACAAAATTTGACTTTATCCCTATTTAATATAATAGATATTTCTTACTGCTAATCACAGCTGTAATAAAACTTTCTAGGGTAGTTATGAATATTTTACGCCTTGTTTATTTCGAAAACTTTTACCAATTTCGCAGTGCTTTCCTGTTCGATAGCGTGGACATAAACACGTATAAGACCTTGTTCTATGGCTTATACATGTAGCGCTTCCGTGACATGGCATTGAAGTACAATAATTTCCTACGGAATAGTTTTTTGACACAAAGAAATAAACTCATTCTAAATGCAATTAGTAGTTGAACATCCTATTCTTGACTGGTAATCTGACTCTAATTGCAAGTGTTTATAATCTAATTTACATAGAATTTAAATGTTGATTAGCAGTACCGACTTACTTATCTCGCAAATTTCGCCAGTAAAAAGTGTAGGACATCTGCAAACGTAACTTGATGATTTTGTTTTAATACAAGTGCCACCATTCATACAGCTTCTTCCCATATCGCAGCTTATAATAGCTATATTAGCAGAAAAATGAATTAATGCTATAGAGCCATGCGGTCAAAGACAGTCTATAATATTGTAGATTTTCCGCTATTTATTCTATTATGATAAATAAGGCAACAGCTCTACTTGCATCTGTTGCATGTCCTTCCTGACCAGTCGATAGGACATTGACATCGATATTCAGTTTCAGAAATATCATGACAGGTTGAGTATATATGGAGGCATGGGGAAGAGCTGCACGGTCCACAGATTGCTGAAAATAATATATGATTGATTGGAGATTTGAATGCAGATATAATAATTACAATAACCGTATTTTAAATCATGAGATGGAAGCGCTATTGATATTGTATGAGATGAGTCCAAATCATGGAATAGCTATTACCTGTATTAAAATGAACGGCGAGAACGAACAATGTACACCAAACAACAAAAACTTTTGAACTGATCATGGTCTAAGTATTGTTTGGAAAGTTTTAGCTTTTGATGTTGAAGTGATTTAACTTTCGGATCGAGTGATTCGGCGTTATTAACCTGATCCCAACTTAATATAATGAATAATTCAAATTGGTAGAATAACCAAATTTGTGATGAAATGATTTTACATGGAGAAGTCAGTTCTTCTACTGTAAAATTGCTACTTTTAGCCAATGAAAATAGCAAGATTCTTTGAAAAGCTGATATTCGAATAAAGCAATAAGACCTTTCTATTCAAACTAGCATCTTCTTTAGATCTGTTCAAGCCATAAAATGTAGCCGTCAATGTACAGTATATCCATAAATTGAATAAGGCGAAAGGTGTAGCAAATTAAAAGGAAATGACGTTGTATAATTGATTATAGTAAACATACCTGTGTGACTTATAAGGCAGATATCAAAACATCTATACTATTTGCGGCAGATAGAAGTAATTCAATATCAAGCTAAATAAAGTTTACTGCATATTCTATCCTCTTTATAACCTAGGATTAGAGTAATAGCGGAACTGTTTTGTATTGACTTTATTTAGTGCAGACAATACTGTCGTTTGTAGATTTGCTAAAATACAGTAGGTCTGAGTTTTTTTTTTCATCCTTGATCTAAATTTAGTAGACAGAACAATTTCTTGCATTGAGGCCAGAGAATATAATTAGGTATTTTTCAATTTTAGCCATCTCTGCTATAATATTTTCAACTTATTATGAACGCTATGAATTTTAGGTTTGGTTTTGTACGTTAAAGGGACTAGAAGCCATTATCCGCATTCCTAATAAAGCGGTAATAAAGTAATACTTTTAGCAGTTTCATATACGGTTACGGAATATTATGCCTATCGTAAGCTAACTTGAGTGGCCTTTATTACAATAACTTTATACTATATGATTAAATGATAGCCTTAAAACCTAGGATTAATGATGCTAGCATACCGTACTGAGTCAATCGACTCTGGTCTATCACATTCTGCATAAAACTTGAATAGCTCCTTATGTGGCCCAGATAATAGATAGGAAAGAATTTACTCAAAATTTCTTTTGCATCATATTCTGAAAAAACTCGGCTTTGTGGCTCTACTAACTAACAGGAAAGAATTATGTAACGATTTCCTTTGCATCAGTACTAGATTTTATATTCTGGCATTTAAGCCCGGCCAAATAATTATAGTCGGAGAATTACTAGAAAGCTTTTTTCACGTTTTTCTAGTCGATAAGCCTAGTATCGAGTTGTGAACTTTGAGGCGAAATGCAAAAGGAAGAATCGAGGAAAATATGCGCGAAGGGAATTTGATATTTGATACAAAGCATAAACAGTTTCTTACGTAGTTTTCTAGATTAATTGCAACTACATGGGCTTATTTCCACATTCAGTGTCGAAGGTATGCCCACAAATGGCATAAAAGCAAATAAGTACCAACATAGAAGCGCTACCGTGCAATTAAGTAAGTTAGTAATTGTATACTGCTTTCAAGAAAAATGTAAACGTTTCCTTACATAAGGAAATAAACCTATAAGACGAGTGTATAAGAATGTAAGTTAGACAGATTAATGGAGATTTAGATTAGTCAGACGTTCGATTATTCTTGTTGAAGATGATCATGAACTCCCTAATCTGTTAATGTATGATGATGTGGCTGTGTCTCTATATGCAACTGCGAATTTTATGATATAACAATCATCAATGCACAGATTATTATCATGTTATCGAAGCTAGTAAAGACTATAGCCTATCATCAACAAATAAAGCAGGCTATTTTTTAGCTAGCCGGAATAATTTTGATCTAATACTATTATATCGTTAGAAACAAAGTTGAATCAATTCTTATTGAAACATTAATCACATTTCCTAACCAAGATATTTGTTTCTATTCATTTATCTTACCCACGTAGGTTCTGTGTCGAATAGATGATAGGGGTTCTATTTTGATCATTTTCGTCATTATCATTTTTAAAGGCGTTTATTACAATTTCTTAGTTTAATTAATTAACTTATGCAAAATGATAGCAGTTTCATACTAGAATCGTTATTTAAAGCCGTTCAATTTTTAGCTATTATTGCAATTCTACTTCTCTTACAGTTCAATGCGTGATCAATATTGATAATACACATTATATTCAACGCTATCAAGTATTATGGTATCAGACAAAGTCATTAATATGGGTTGTTTTTCTCAATAAATTATCTTGGTAGCAACATACAAAGTTACGTGCTTGAGCAGTCATAATAGAAGAGTCTTATTGAATACCATTTATCAGCAACTGTGTCAGCTAGACTTATTTCCTTCAGTATTGGATTAAATAGAAATGGAGGATTCCTAGGCGAATTAGAATAACATGTATCAATCCATTAATATCGTGCTTCGTATTCTAACATTTTTTCAGTATTTTACTGAATTAAATTTCTAGTGCGTCAAGTCGTTTGCTCAAGTGCTGTAAGTAGTATCGCATGTTGATGCTAAAATAATTTCTACCTATAGTAGCTCATTTTATGTGCCATTAAACTTGACTATATTGCGTATGTAGACTCTATATTGCTTGGCTACGGTATCATAACGGACTAGGATGGTACATAATATAAGAAGGAAGTATAGATAGAGTGCAGTGTTGGGCATATTATTGAGTTCCATATCACTCAGTAAAATGAATATTAACATGAAACACTACCGTACCAATTATAGGTTTTAGTATTTGAACAATTTTGGCATATTGGTTAACAACACAGTAGAATGAATACTAAAATGAGATTAAAAAATTTTCCATCGTAAATGTCTTGCTGTGTTTCTTCTTCGTTTGCCCTAGCAACATAACTCAGGCAACTCTTTAGGCCATAGTTGTAAGATTTCTTAATTAAAATATGTTGGGCGTAAAGAAGAAAAATTGGATACAGATTCACTTACACGGCTTGGCTCTTCCTCTGCATTACTGGAATTGTACAGAATGAGTGCTAATAAGCACCCCATTAGTGCTAATGCGCCTGTGATTAGCAAAACTTTCAGTATTAAAAGGTCGCTAAAATTCGCAGTAAATTGCTTGCTTCCATTATCAGACGTTTTATTTTTGAAACCGTTGGCACTGCGTTTACCACTAAGAGTCGATAATGCTAATAATAAATAGAACAAGGCAAATGAATAAATTGTTTTAATTAAATAGACATATCGGCTTCTTTGACAGGAGTAAGACTTTGAAAGTATTTGATGAGCGAGATACAGGCATGTCTAAGTTGGCTAATTCATGCGTTACATGCTGTATTTGTTAACTGAAAGAAATTTATATTTAAGTAACAGTGATGGCAATTTACTGTAGGACAGTAAATTAAATTGGGAAATTTGTGAAAAATCAAGATTATCATTTTACGGTATAATTTGAATTGGGATTAGAGAAATTTCGAAAGAACATAATTTGAAAATAATTCGTACCTGTTAATATTTTGCTAAAGTATTCAAAAAACTATTATGGCAGATCTGTCTTAAGTAAGTAACTTACAGTAGTATCTTGTAAGTATCAATAGCAAAGTTTTATTATCTAGAAGATAGATCAATTATTTCAAGGCAATGTAAAATGCCATTTACTACAGTGAGTATTAGGTAAGTAGCAATTTTCAGGGTTCTATAGCTACATACAATATTAGTAGCAGTTAGTCTTACGTATTTACTTTTTACAACTGAGTGATTTTAAAATTTCTCGGTAATTTTGACCATTTCTGAAATTATATTATGCGTATTACTTACTTTCATCGCATATCCTACCAGTCCAGCCATTAGGGCAAATACATTGATATTGTGTGGGGGAGATATGGTGGCATGTTGCATTGATATTTACACATGGCGATGAACTACACGGCTCACAAAAAACTAATAAAGGATTAAACCATTTGAAATCGATTTAATTAGTGCTCTACTATTACTATTAATTAATCATCGCTACATGGGTTGATGGTGGATCTATTTTACAAGAGATTAGTTGTCTACAAATATTAATAAAATTTACCTAAATCAAATTGCCAAACGACAATAGTAAGAGTGTATAAAATTGTTAAAACTCTCGGAATAGTGATCATGCTCTTCTGATAGGTTTTCGAATTCCCTTTTGCGAAAATAACTTTTTGATTACTTGATCCTTCCTTTTCAACCTGTCTTGTATTCGATACCTCGACAGATTACTCTTGACAGGATATCCAAGTATGTCTAACGGTGGCGTAAGAGAGTGTTTATGACACTTATACAGCTCTCTATAATTGGTTTATGTCTATCAATAATAACATATTGAAACTTGATCATTTCACATGCTTGTTCAATTCGAATATTTAGATAGTAGAATTACAAATTCAACTGCATGACTATGTAAAGAGGTATCACTAATCATGTTTGGAACGGCTACTGACTTTTTAGCTCCATTTACCTAGTTATAAAATGGGAGGTTATACTGTAAATTGATTCTTGTTGAAAGGAGAAACACTTCATCAGCAAGAGGTTATATGTAACATTTTGCTTTCGCCCTACCATACATGCGAATAAACACATAAGATCTATCTTAAAAATTTGGGCAATGTTCATAAGATCTATTGAAATAATAATTGGCTAAACTGTAGCCAAGTACACAAAAGTTGATGTTGGTTAGCACATACATTTTCAACCCAAATGAGACTTCTATCAGAAATTTTACAATCATCATTACATTATCTGCTTTATACTCAGAGTACATCCTAGCTACTGTAACTTTAGTAGTGTACAGATTTGCATGCATGAAATAAACTAAAACAACAAAATTTTTTATTATAATATAATGATTATTGCTGAGTGATCATCCAATAAGTGCATATACGATTAATGGAAAGCGTGCAGGATCAGTTATTTCAATACCTCGGATAGTACTTATATTTGCAGATTCCGATCTTCCTGTTCATCTAATACAACGCCAGTTTCCTATTAGACCAGCATTTGCTATGGCTATTACTAAAAGTCAGGGCAAACATTGAATAGGTTAGCTTTTTACCATGGCCAATTTTACGTTGCTGTTTAGTCGTTGTTACGATGCGTAAGCTCGTTCTAATTATAAATTTAGAATCCACCATCATGGCAGACTGTGGAACGCAATATGTTAGTGAAACTTTCAAGGAGAGCTGCAGATCGGCAATATTGCCTTGAAGTTCAGTTCACCATATCATCATCAAGTCAATAGTGCAGCTGATAGAACCATTCGAAGAATCAAAACGCTATGGAAGAAAGCATTTAAGAGGAAGGGAAATACCCATATACAGCACTATGGTCATACAGGATAACACCTTTAGATAACAGTATATCATCTCCATACGAACTACTTTACGGACGAAAACCTCAAACGCTTTTACTAGCTTGCAATAGAGTCCCACAATCACAACACCCTGACAATGAGTACCACCAAGAAGCTAATGAAAGGATTCAGGAAAACAAAAAGTTTTCTACGATAAAGGTACGGGAATAGACAAGAAATCATTTAACAATAAGAAATTAGTTTACGTAAGTAACACACAGCAAAATATCTGGGAGCCAGCTACGGTACTCAAAAGACCGAATCCCATTGGGGAACCTCGAACCTATTTAGTTAATATCGGAGGAAAAATAAATCGTAGAACAAGAGAACACATCAAACCCAGAGCCATGGAAACACCATCTCTTTACCAACCATTGGAACCTACCGTAGCATCTAACGTCTTACAAACCCCATTGTCAATAAGAAGACAAGATAGCATTTGTGATACACTAGCCAAATCTAATCAATCACAAATACAACACACGATAGCACATAAAATGCCGCCTATTTGGACTCATTCCCCATCGAAGGAACCCATATTAGCAACTAAGAAAGAGAATGTATCTATAAACCTAATAGCCAGATTACGAGAGTTGGAAAAACTACTCGTGTACCTTTGAAATTTCTAGATTAAAGGCTAACCTGATAACTCGCGTTTTGCCTACTAAAAGAATGATTAAATTGTTATACGAGTAATTGCGTTAGCACACAACCTGTAACTGCACAGCTTGTTTGATAAAGAGGCGGATGTCATAGTATTAGTAGAGCGACTTCGTAAGGGTAAGTCTTAGATGCGCACGTATTTGAAGTTCATTTGCATGTAAAACCTTCTAGAATACTTAGTCTATGTATACTATAATAACCTACGTTCCTTATTTTTGCTTTGATTGAGAATTTTATTCTGCCACAATGGTGATCGTTATGATGCTATCAAAGGTAGTGTAGGCTACAATTTAGTATCAGCAAATTATGGCGAATGATTTAAACGTAGTCATTGTAATCCATAAATTCTATTAACATGCAGTTGAGTTCTTTTCCGGACATTATCATAGCAACTCTTTCTAATTACACATTTTTTTCTGTTCATTTCACAATCCCAGGTACAATTGATATCATGCAGAAAATGCTAGTGAAATATATATAGAATCTTTTATTTTTACGCAAACATTTGTTAAAATTTCATAGCTTACAGAATAAATTGACGATTTCATAGTAGAATAGAACTATAGTCATTTTACAGAATCGAAAAATGATGTAATAAATACAGTGCTAAACATAACAGTAATTTATCTCGAGGTTTCTCATATGATACATAACATTATGCATAACTACTGCGTAATGAACGAGTCTTCATATAAGCAATACAATTTTAACTCTTGTTGCATTGTACTTATATTTATTTCATTACATAATCGGATTGAGAGTAACCGTTGCTTGAAGTGCCTATAGATACAGTAGCATTGCAGTAGGCAAAACCATAGTAGTCTTTTTCTTATAGGAATTATCTTTTAAACCACATGTCATCTTGTCTACAATACTTTATTAGGCATATTCATACTAAACATTTTTTATTTAATGAGTAAAAATCATAATAGCAGAATACAAGGTGTCATCTACAACTTAATATGTTGACATAAACAGTAATGATAAGGATACGAAATCACTATTAAAGTAAAACTATAATATCGGCGCTGAGGATTATACCCATCTTTCAACTGTTTGGACTTCTCTTCTGTTATAATCTGCAATCTTTATTTGAACAACAAAGTCAAATGCGTACATTAGAAAAGCAATAGAAATAGATTGAGCATGTGATAGCATAAAGTGCCATCCTTACTAAGCTGACCTACATCGAAAATACTATATTAAATACTCTAAAAGTTTTAGTTATTTCTGAAAGTGATTGGATGCGCCTATAGAAAGATGCAATAAGGTAGCTATACAATAGGTAGTTACTGCATCACATTGCCCTAAAGCGAACAAGCCTAATTTCTCCATCTTGCTGAAATACTATAGTTAAGAGCTATCTAAACTACTAAAGGTGCTTTTGCAAACTACCAAATTTTAAATTTATTTCTTAGTTACAGTATAGTAGCTTACAATGGGTATGTTTGCTTTAGATGAGATGCAGTATTTGATATATTGTTCAGTTCACATCAATAGTAAAATAAAGCACTATCCTTACTAAGCTGAGGTACATTGAATGTACTATATTAAATTCTCTAAAATTTTTTAGTTATTCAAGAAATCATGAAATATCTTTGCTTAAAGGTACATTAAGGCAACTATGCAATATTGATGTCAACTGTAGTTAAGAACTATCTAAACTGCTAAAGGTGCACTTGCAATCTACTAAATTTCAATTCATTTCACGGTTACACCACAGTAGCTTACAATAGGATGTGTGCTTTAGATAAGATGCAGTTATTGATATATTAATTCTGTTCACATCATTAGTAAAATTGAATATTAGTAATTACATTACTATTTTTAATTTGATAGTAGAAAATTGTTGGTATATTTATACATGTCTGCACGCTGACCACTCAAGTGCTATCAAGTTATGTTGCACGTATTGTATTTTACATTGCATCTTCTTATATGACATTATTACCGCATGCCTCGCTATTTAGACCTGATCAAGGTTTCTATTTAAAAATACAGTAGGCAGCACGAAAGAATGAACAATTATAATGCATTTACTTACAGCATGTAGCTGCCGACTAATTTTGTTAGAATTGACCACGCACATTGCTATTAACAAAGCACTTATTGCTATTAAGACGATGGCTACGAAGATTTGCTGTTCATCCGTAAGACGGTTGTCAATATTTGGCGTGGATTGTTTGTTTTCATTTTCAGATGTGGTATTTCTTGAATTGTTACTATCGTACGCTGTGCCAAGTAATGCTATAATACGAAAATGTAAATTCCGTTATTGAATAAAACAGCACCATGATATCTCGATACTGAATAGGACATTGATAAGCAGTTTAAAGATTCCGGAAGCTATATTACTGTCCTGAATGGGCTATTAATAATTAATCGGACACAATGTCTAAAATGGTTTGTTGCAGAAAGCATGTCTAATAGTTCGCAAAATTATAAATTCTTAGAGTGGTTTAACCATCACTTGAATTAGCAGGTATTCATGAAATAAATCAATAACTACTTGTAACTCGTCGATATAAGGGCAATGAATAAATCATAGATGAACAAAAAGTTATTTAAATTCGTTACTATAAAGTAATGAGTGAATAATATGTAAAGTGACATTTTAAATTTTTTAGCTCAATCTTACAATTTCTTAAGTTCTATTATTTCTTACTTTCATTGCATGTACTATCCTTCCAGTCTTTAGGGCAAAGGCATTGATATTGTGTTGCAGAAATATCGTGGCATGTTGCATTGATGTGTGCACATGGTGATAAATTACATAGCCCACAGAAAACTAATGATTGATTAAGCCATTTGAATTCGACACGATTAGTATCTATTACCGTACAACTAGTAATTAATCATTACTATCTGTATTAGTGCTACATCTATACATATGCTGCAGAAGATTACTTCTTCCAAAAAAGTTTAAAATTTTACCTAAATCAAATTGCCCAACGACAAAAGTGATGGTACATAAGCTCATTAACATTTTTGAAATTCTGATCATGTTCGGTTTACAGATTTTCGATTTCCTTCTAGTGAAATATGACTCCTTGATTACTTGATTTTTTCTTATAAAGGCACAGTCTCCCTTTGAAATTCTTAAGATGGATACGATATTTATCTGGTTCACCATATAATGGTACGAAATAGAATCTTTTACACTCGTATAATACTATATTTGGATGATATCCATATATAAATTGGAACTATAAAAGCTGATCAATTTTATGTGTGTCATAAAATTATAACGAACGTGGATGGCTAAATAAAGCGGCATGGCGCATCTAAATTAAACTCTTACTGGTTTTAAAATCTAATTTACATCATAAAATGATACGTTGCTCCATCAGAATTAATCATAAAAAAAATTCCAAATGGTAGTACATTCAATTTAGGATTGTAGTGTCCGGCATCTTATGGATAATTCCATTATGCATTATCAGCATTAAAGAAATGACGATTGCATGTCGTAATTGATAAAAGTTATTTATAGTCTATGTAATATTCAGAAATTTAGGCATTATTTTGGCCTAAATAAAAAATTTATACAATTATTAGTCAGACCGTGTATAAGGTCTACTCGTAGCGAATATAAATTTACTGCAATTGAAATAATGATTAGGCAAGGCAGTTATTTGCATTAGAACAACTTATATAAAATAATAAGTAATGTATTTCTTATTCAGCTTTATGTTTCAAAATAATTTCCTAAAGTACAGAGGCTCTAATTTATGTATTCTATTTGGTATGATTATTCCTATCAGATCTGTGGAATACTTGCTACAAATGAATCGTCCCGTATTTGTGCTAAGATCCTTAAATTGTAGCTGGTATTTTGCATTTTGGCATAGGTTTCTCTTGGCGACCGGGAATCAATATTTCGGCTACGTACCTTATTTGATAAACTTTGTTTATAGCTAATGATAGAAATATGCGTGCTGCTTGATCCATAAGTTTAATTTGATACTTCAGTTAACGGGTAATGCTGCGAAAATAACAGTACACGTATCTGCTATCTACATAATTTTGAGATGAGATAAATCTACTACGGTCTAATTCAAATAACGAACTATTTGTTATGAGTGGAGTTTTTATATTATTCTAGAGCAGCTACTGTCCATAAAAAATATGACCATATTATTTGAAGATTAATTGAATGCATATTGTACCATTGCTGTAAATCATATTTTGCGTTGCTGTCACTGTTTCAATCATCATGAAAAATACGGTTAAAATACAAGTCGTCTTTGGCTGTAAAAGGTCAATCTGGTAAATTATATGAGAAACACTTTAATTAACAGAAAAATAATAAAAGTATTGATCTTTTGATAAAGTCGATAAAACAAATGATCTTCTGGTAGGAGATATGATCAAATAAAATTTAAATTCAATTTAACTTGAATATAATAGCATGTTGGTATCATTTCATTTACTTCGAATTATCACATTGAAAGTAGCCGTTTCATTCTCTTTCTTGATTACCATTACGGTAGTTGTTACAGCAATTACAGTTAAATACTTAAGCCGAGAAGATTTTTAAGCTAACTAGATTTATACCTCGAAATGATTACTTGTTTCAAACAATTATAAACTTACTTTCTATATTAATTAAATTTTTAAACATCAGAAATATATGCTAGTAACAATTGTTATAATAGTTGCGATGGACTGCACTAGACGATTATATTAAACTACATGTGCATGATGTAATTGGTGCATACGCAGATAAATATTGCACTTTAATTAGCGAATTCACCATGTTTCCTTCTCAGTGCAATAGAAATAATCAATAAATGGTAATATAAAGATCCGTTTCATAATTAATTTAATTATTCTTTTCTTGGACTATTTTGATAAAGGTAAATTCGTTCAATTATTTTACAGTGACGATCAAGTAATTTTCCTCAAAACTAGAGTATTTTTATTTTAGACCCTGAATACCATTTAAATATCAACGCCATATCTGCTCTCTATCTTCTAATTTGATCAACTTCCCAACTATAAGTCCATTCCATTTGTTAGATATTTTAACCGTTCTACTTCGATATATTTGCTCACAAGTCTAATTGTATAGAAATTTTGATGAAGGGGTAAAGTGAATGAACTCTACTGACTAATTTTGAAGTGAAGTAACGCGAATTAAAAATTCTTACGAAATATTATTTAGAGTAAAGGGTTAGAACAACGTCAAATATTAAATTGCAACCGATTAATCCTAGCTATATCAGCTTACGAAACAGTTTCTGGAATATAAATTGAAAAATTTTGTACAATATCATTCAAGCTAAATGCTTAAAGTAACGTCAACAAGCTAAGCTGCAATCCCCAAATTTTGGCTATATAGGTACATACGAAAGAAAGTTGTTATCATGGCGATACTTGTATCAAGACAAACCATCTAAACATATTTGTCAATATACTTCTGACAATGTTATTAAAATTGTGAATTAGTAAGTAAGTACCTCGGTGAACTTTTAGAGTAGATACTACAGACTCATCATATTACAATAAAATGCAAATTTAGAATATCCATTATAGCACTAGGCAATATTTACATAATTATACGTAAAATGCAATCCATTACGCAGGAAAGATGATGATGCTTCTATATCAATGATGTCTTGCAGATACAAGTTTTAAAGAGCAAAGTATCATAAATCAATTCACAATGTAGTTATCTTTCCATATTGGTAATATGATTGCTTCACTTTGACCATAGAAATGAAGCGATTTCTCGATAAAATAATGGCGATATTATAGACTTTCTTGAATATTCATAAAATGGTCAATCTCTAAAACTTTGATATTCTAATATTGGCTTAGTAATTTACTGTTTTTAAAAAATAATCTACAAGGTTATAGTTAACTATGGTGATCACGTACGACTATAAGATATTTCTGTCGACTAAATTATGATTCCTATCGGGCCATATCAGATATCTCCTGAAACTCTGACATTGTAGCAAGCGGAAGGATGCAAGATATGGTTAGAAATTAGTTAAGCTAGTCGTATCTATCCGTTGACTTGACACATCACTTTGCTGAAAGTGAGTTTGTTTTATTAGGTAATTGTTTTTAGCTGACTCATTTATTTTAGATTACACTTTTAATCCAAGCAATAGAGCTGTATGTCAGAAATGTTGGAATTTTATTCTATTGAAAATTACTAGGTACGGCAGCCGTGCTATCTACACGAAGTATTACCTTAATTTCAGTAAATATTTCAGGCATTATATCTGTTTTAACGCTAAATAACTTGCTGACAACATTTGTAGGGGAAAATTATTTTCTTTAAAAACCTTCATTTGGATGCTATGATAAATCCCATTTACTTTAATATTGATTTAATGTCCATCTTGTAAATGTGATAATTATTACATTCTACAAGCAATTAAGTTCGTTCCCAAAAGTTATCAACGATACAATCTTTATTTTAAAAGGAATAGGAGTTGTGTAAATCGTACATAACTCTTTATGCGTTACACCAGGTTTTATCCTTCTTACGACGGTTATACAATAATACTTCTTGCTATGATGAAAATCGTCTTTGAACTTTAACTACAAATTTCTAAGAGAACTCTGAAGGAGTGCAGCTATAACAATAATTCATTCATAGAACTTAGCTGCTGTATTAATTCAAGATACAGTAAAGATGATGTATAATTTAATTGCTTACCTATTTTAGGATTCTTCTACTTGCTAAAATTTACCTGAATTAAGAAAGAAGTCTACCTTTAAGTACCATTCCACTGATTACATAGACGCTAACATTGAACATTCTATGATATAATGCTAACGCAATATATGAAGAAACTAAACTAAAGAGTTCTTTCAGAACAGGAATGGGCTAGGTAAGTTCATAAAGCTGGCCTTGATTTACTGTTCATTTATGCTCATCTCATCCAATGATCAGGTAGCGTTCGAACTTGATCAATTGAAAATTCTCGCAATATACTTCACCTTATACCGTAAAGTTTAAACATATAAAGTTTCTAAATAGATGCCCCTATAAAAGCGCGCTAAGTAGTTAGTTTTCCAGCTAGAGATAATAACTTGACATATTCAATCTTCAAATATATGTAGATGCGATTTCAATATATCAATGCACATCATATACAGTAATAGACTTCTATGTGCTTCGGTAGCATGATAACCAGAGCCATTAGCAAAAAAAAGAAGCTATAACAAACTCTAAAATCCATTTACGGTTCTCGCAGCGTTGGAGACAAATCTTTAAAGAAATATATTGAATATGTCTTAAGCTAGCAGTGAGATTATCTTGTAACTCTTCAATAAATTGTTGTAAAACCTTCCCGTTACTTTCTGTTACTGTTTGTGTAAGTTTCAAAGTTTTGTTGTAAATCGAGTTTAGTTCTCCACAAATTTACACTGATGCATTGGGCTATATCAAAAACGGACTAGTGTTAAATACGATTAGTAAACAGTAAGATATAAGGCTCGGTAGTCATTCCGTAACATTTTGCCGTTTGTGCCAACGGTAGAAGCGGTAAGAAACAACCAATGATTGATAAGGACAGATCAAACTGTGATGTTTATTAATTATTAAAAGTTATTTCTAAATCGGCTTACCCCTTTTAGGATTTACTTCTCCACTTTCATCAAAGTTTTCGACGTTCCTAAAGATAGCGTCATCATCAAATTGCTCGTCAGAATACGGTTTAGTAAATCTTCTCCAAGCAAGCATTTATCATTCGACGTATCCACGCTATGAACCCTGACATAGCTTGCAATAATCTAGAAAAGAACATAGATATTATGATTTTACAGCTTTTACAACAGAAACGGACCAAGAGCTAAGCGCCAAGATCAATACGCCCAGGTAAATAAAATTGAATCTCTTATTTTTTAACTACAATGTTATTGAAGAGTATGAGATAGAAATGATAAAAATATTATCAAGCTTATGTAGCTTAAAATAGCTATCCTTGCATTCACATGCGATTACCGAATATAGTCATCTTGCCGAATGTCTATCACACAAGATGTTCCAATGCATTAGAAACGTCAAATTACCATAGTTATCCTTTTTACCAAATAAGCAACCATTGGCCCGCTGCCATTAACGAACATTCAGGATACTAGAACAGTATCATTGCTGAAAAATTGGATGCTTACTGTGTAGTGAGACCCCGATAATCAAAAGTGAGATGGCGGCGCTAGATCTGAACGGATTAGTGGTGCTAAGGATCTCTTTAAGCGTTATCAAGTCATTAAGTGAGACTACAGAGCACCTTGGTAAGCAGTACTAGATAGGAGTCTTGCAGCTGCAGAAGCCGTACGAGGTATTGAGCCACATAAGGGAAATTATAGACTAGGTTAAGTTATTAGGTTTCGAGTTAAATTGGTCAGGAAGAATGATTTAGCAAACATGTTTGTCAACATACTTCAAGTACGAATAGAAAAGTCTGAGTCCTTTTAATATACAATAGCGAGCTGAATCCGCATACCAAGCTACGCATTAAATATGCAATTTGCACGAATGTTACATAGTCACATCCAAGGCTTGCAAGTTGCTATTAGTTGTTAGTAAGCCTGTTCCCAAGATAGTAGCATAATGCAGTAGTATAGGCGTATTTAAACTCTGCATTTCGTGTATAAAATTGAATCTATCACAGACAATGTATCAAATATCATTGCTTCAGAACGATGCAATAGGCCATTCTAGGCTGTATAGATGTTTTATTATCCTGTTTATAAAGTCGTAACCAATTTTTGTGTTTTACGTACTTTTAGGTCTTTAAATGATCGATGCAAAGACAGCGTTGCTAAAGTATATAGCTGACTGGGAGAAAATGATCATTACTTAAACCAACATCTACTTTATCAAAATACCTGATCTCGAAATTCATTGTCACTGTGAAAATTCTCTACCTAAAAATTGTTATCCACACAACGTAAATGGTACATAAGTGAGGAAAGGAAACAATCTTACTTTTGGCACAATCACCTCTTTGCTGACATGCTTGTGAAGCAATGTTATAGAGTATATAATATTGTCATGTAGTTATTGATTTTTAAATCTAATTTTATTGCACAACTCTACTCAGACATTAACTACGATATTTCCTAACAACATAATTAGGCTAAGACCCGTGCTAACTACTATTTCAATAACGGTATTACAATCACTAGTAACAAAGTATCCTACACATGCCAATGCTTACGAAAAACGCCTCTTACTGACTAAATGAGGCGAGATTCGCTATATCCCCAAATAATTCGGTTCTAACGACCGAATACTATTTTATACTTATAGCGTCACTGATAGTGTAGACGAGGTAGTCAGAGATTTCCTACTATTTATTACTAAAGAAATCTTGATAACCAAGATTATAGGCTTGATAATTCAATAGCAATTGACAAGCTAGTTGACGAAATAGCCGGTTAACTAACTAAAAAGCGGTCTTCAGGCATCAGCCTTTTATAGCCTCGTCAGAAACACCTGGTTACATATAGAGTAAAACTATCCTTCTAAAGTTATAAGTACATTATCATATTAATCAAAGGTTAAACAGATTATATGAAGAAATGATAACGTCAATTCACACAAATAGCATTTAATATTACTGCCTTAATAATTAAAGCGAGCTTACGCATCGTAATAAGTGGATATACACGAATCTGAGTCGCAGCATTGCATAAAACGGAATTTTCCAACATTATAAAATACTGTATACTGAAAGTCATATCAAGTTCTGTTTTTGCATCGATATGAATTAATTCTCATATATTTTCTTCAATGTTTGTTAATTCATTTATTGTTTCTAGTTTTTTATTAACGATATAAATAGGACATGGTATTTTTTCATTGGGTGGAGAGAGGGATTTTGCTCCTCTCTGTGCATAAACTAAATATAAGTTATTAAATGCTGAACTATCAACACAATAAATTAGCTCTAACTTTAATCTAGTAAAAAGATAAGCTTTACTTACAAGTATTATATATAGTAAGTCGAAAATTACCATTTTATACAAGATATATATCTACGTGATTGTAGTCCAACGTACAGGTATGTTGTAAACTTTGCATCTTCCAGATACTTTTATTCGTATTTGCTTTATTTTATCTTCCTGTTTTTTGATCACCTGAATTTATTTCAGATTGAACCTATTAATGTTTTGAAGTGTAAATTTTTATACAAAGTGTATAGAATCTAATAGCCTGTCATAGATTTTTGTACTCCATCAGCATATTAATCTCAATAAATATTGCTTGACCCTAATGTCTCATCCTTTGACCAATTCAACGCAGGCGATATGAATTACAAAACACCCTTTTATATTTTCGTATTATCACCATTTTGTCGCCCATTATCACTTCCATTCGAATGACTATACCGGAATTGCATTCTAACAATTTCTAATATAGCGCTTGCCATCCATCTAATATTAGCATCCCGTTGATATCAGTTCCTAGAACCTCACCATATCAAATATAGCTATCAACATAAGGAAATATAGCTATCATTACAATCAAATACAGGGACGATCGCTTTAAGAATAGTTAGAAAAATTGACTTTATGCTGACGTAAGTGTAGCAAGAAGTTATATTCTATTACGGTCTGGGCCGTCATCAATGTTATTTTCATTAATTAATAGCTTGCTATTGCTCTTATTATTGTCAATAATTTATTGGGCTCTGCTATTCATTAATACGTTAAAAATAAGTTTACTCTAGGAAAATGGATATGAATGATTATACTAGAGCTGCATCAGGCGATATCAAAGAGAAGTAAGTCGCAAGTATCTGACGAAGAATATATTCTTCCGTTATGGCTCTATATAGTAGTACTCTTTCTACTACGTACAGAGTAACGTGATTCCGGAAAAAGCTTTAGAATTGGCAGTTGAGTGGCAGTTGAACATAAAATGCGATTTACTAGGTTATCAAGTAACTTTGAAACTCTGTAGATAGCTGAAATGATCATTTTTGAATTCCAGTAGAGTTATAAGTGCGTATTATCTCTTAACTTTCTCGAATTATCATGAACTTATTGACAAATATTGAAGCCTACTATTTGTAAATTTTAAAGTTGCGTGTAAGGTTCTGTTAATATGTACCAATATTGCTACTTTGTGAGTCCCTCGTTCGGCTTTTCAACGACATTTTGATGGCTTTACTCTTCCAGTCTTCGTCTACAACAGTACATTAATGATTACACTTACTTTAAAAGAGCATTTTATGTAGTTAGCAAACTCTTTTCGTCAAACTTAATTGTATCAATTTTATATTTCACACTCGGCTTGAATACTATGAAGCTATATAGCAATATAGAGTTTTCTGTAAAATTTCACATAGAATTTAGATATCATGGTGTAAAGCACAATGATATTTAGTGTTTCTCATTTGCATTTAGTTCAGGCTATGCGATTGCACTTCTATATTACAGTTTAGCATGTTATTACACAAACTACTTACTGTTTAGACCATCAATGGCAGTTAATCACCCAGGTATGGTCTACCATAGTAGCAATAAAACTGTAGGCCAATTTATTATTTGAAAGCAATCAAGGTGATTGATTTCATAAGAGAAGTAATTCTATATTCCGCTGTGAGAGAGTTTCATCACAAACTGATGCTAGCTAAGAACATGATATAGCATACTAATTTAGCTAAAAATATGAGACTAGCAACAGTTGAAACTTTTTTACCTTAATAACTAAGAGTAGATTACCTCTAGTAATTGCCACAAGCTCTCCGTAAATATGGTGAAACTTGGAGATTATAGAGATTTGCATGTTTGCTCGTTTCGCAAAAGTTGAAACGCAAACAGAATGGAGCTAAATAGTTTCTTAGATTCATTTCTGTACATCATTAGCTAAATTAGTATAGACCTAAATGCAATGCTGGATGAGTTATAACGGTAACCAACAAGCTAACGGACGAATATAATAATAAAGTGTGTCTAATAATTTACATGAAAGTTGAAACACACGCAAAGTTAGAGCTAAATGCTTTCATGAATGCGTTACACGTATATTAAGCAAACACTATACTAACAAATAATAATACAGAGAAAGTGGATCTAAATAATTGAGTTGCCTGAAATTTGAAATAGGCACACAGCATTGGAGTTGAATGTATCATTAATGTATAACTAGATGAGTTATATGCCAAGCAACAATCTAACTTACGAATATTACAATATAAAGATTAGTATCTAAAAAGTTGTATAAAATCGAAGCATACCGTAAGGAATATTAGAGCTAAATGCATGACCGGGTGAGTTATATACTCGTACAAAATAATAGTCTAACTGACGAATGCAATGATGTAGAGAAGTGCATCTAAGAAACTGCATCAAATTGAAATGCATACAGTGTTAGAGCTATTTGTATGACTGGATGATTTATATACTAAACAAAATCCAAATGGACAAATGCGGTGATATAGAGAAGCATATCTTAGAAATTGCATAAGAATTGCAAAGCATATAGCGTAGACAGAGTAATGTCGAGAAACTTAGTGTAACTTGCGTGAAAGTTGAAATGCATACAGTGTAGGAGCTAAAACCATTTACTGGCAGGGTTACATAGTATATTTAGCAAAAACCTAATGAAGAAATCGAGTAAGTTACGAGAGGGTTAAAACGCACATGGTATGAAGCTAAATACATTGCTGGATGACTTGTAGATATACTAACAGTAAATAAAAAACTATTGATCGAATAATTTTACATTGAGAAGAGCGTGTAATAATTTACATGACAGTTGGAACGCATACAGAGTTAACTGCATTACTAGATATACGCGTATGAATACTAAGTAATAACCTATCTGAGGAATACAATAATTAGGAATTTGCTTTTGTATTTTGTATGGAAATCAAAATACACACAATATTGGATCTAAATTATTTGCTGAACTAATTGCATACTAAGCTACAGTCTGTCTTATGAAACAATAACATAGACAAGTGCATCTAAAATTTGCATGAAAATTGAAAGGCATACTGTGTTGGAGATAAATACTTTACACTATGACTTATGGCTGAGATAGAAAGAACGTGTAGTGATTACGCTATCGCATTGGAGTAAATTGACTATACCAACCTGGTAAGGATTGATGTCCCATTTCTATGTTAAAAAAGTAATTATGCAGCGCATGTAGGGTGTAGGAGAACAAATTCAATAGAGTTATTGTATCACTTTTTTCAAAACAAATTAAATCATTTATTATGAATAAAAAAATTAGAAGAGTTGTCAACATTTCAATCTATGAGCGTGTACAAAACTTATAGCATTTACTTTTTTTCTTAACAAAATGCTGTCAGAATATCATAGAAAGCAATAGTCTTGATATAAAATGATACGCTATCAGTGAAAAATTATCAAGCGTAGATCATTTAATTTCATTTCTATACCATTCTGTATCATAGGATACGCAAGTATGCTTCATCAATTCAACAATATAATATTGGTTTTGCGATATTCTATAAGTTTTATGAAGAACGAAAATCCGGCTAATTTATTACGTTTGCAGGAATCTTATCAAATTAATACATTAGTTTTAAACATTGTTTGTCTAAAGAAGTATTTAAAACAGACGTATAGTTGTAAATTGTAGATTATATCTTGTTTTAACGATTGCATTTTATCGATTGCTATCAAGAAACAGACACAAATCAGCTACTTAAGACTAAATTTAAGAATTAAAATATCAAAAATTCTGCTAATGTCCTCCTTATTAAAATCTTGAAGGTGCTTTTTCATCATACTAGGCACTGGAGTGAAATTAGACCAGAAATAATTATTAAAATGATCGTTTATAAATTCTACTATTGCCAACATCAAGCTTGAATGATCAAGCCCTAGTTTAATCATATCGATTTGATTTGAAAGCCAACAACTATCAAAAAATTTAAAATACAATTTCATAATTGTACGGTCCACACAAATGGAGCAATCTGAAAATTTCAGTTTTAAACGACCGCCGGCTGAAGTTACCAAAGGGGACTTGTACTCTACCAGCGGGAAAACTTCTTGATCTTGGTAAGTTGTCTCAGATAAATTTAATTGACCAGGAATAAACTCTGCTCCTTCAATCATGTCATCATCAATATATGGATAAACTTCATAATCGTTTTTAGCAACGTTGAAATAAATGGTTACTAAAGGATGTGATGCCATTAAACAAACTATAATAAATCGACTGTGCTGTAAGGATGCTTTTATATCCGCTATACTATATATCAGATTATTCAATGCATTCTTCAATTTAATCACATACCCAGTTTGATATTCATAGTTTATAATAAACCATTGCTTTTGGAAGCAAGTTACATCCATCATTTCTGTATTTGTTATACCAGTAGTTAGAATTGGAAGATTTTGAATGTTGATGGAATGCCAAGAATTATCCTTGAAGTCGTAATATTTTAGAGTCTTTCCTTTCAATATCTTTAGTTGTATAACTACTGGTCTATCATCAAAAGAAATTACTTTATGCATTTCTTCACCATTTAATAATACAATTAATTTGGTGGAACTTTCTCCAGTATTCAAATCTAAAATTTCAACATTTATCAGATGTTTACTACATGTTGCGAAAATCATTCTGTTTTTATGAATACCGGTTGAATAATTATATGTTTTCATTTTCTCGAGATAATTCATAAATTGATAAGGATACATAATTTTGTATTTAGCTGATGGTTTAGAATTATCCAAGTTGTGCAATACCATTCGGTTTTTCTCATCCATAGAGTAAAAAAAATGGGTAGTCCTAGTTATAATGCAATCACTCCCAGTACGATGACTAGAAAGTTTATTATAGGTAAGATTGTGACTAAGTCCATCCGGAACTACAAACCATTTATTAAAGTTTGTATGCGAAGATTTGTTAGAGCATTCCGATAATACGACATCTAGATAATATATTCCAGTAACAAAAGGAAAACGCAGTGATAGTAATACATTTCTTACACCTTTGAAACTTTTCTTGGTGGTGAAATTGAAGAACGCTGCAAAGCTGAATGTGTTGTAATAACCATAATCAGAATTCGTAGATGGTTTCCCTACTAGCTTCCTTAAAGCAATCAACCGATAAATAACTTCCTCGACTACATCTGATGTTACTGTTAATTCAATTGTATTTGTAGTTATGTTTGGAAAAAAGTATTCCAATATTCTATAAAAACAGTAGAGTGTCTTGTCTAGACATCGAATTTCGATGCTTTCAGCAGTTTTCTCTTGCAGGAAGACAAATTTTGCTTTGGCATCAAGTCCCATTTGTACTAACTTTCTTAACTACTACACGATTTCATCACTATAAGATATTTGTCGATATTGTTCCTTCTGCAGATCTTTATATATTTGAAAAATACTGTAGTATCATAGCTTAATACAGTAAATTGTACATTAAATTATCCATAAACTATCAAAGGTGATATAGATGGTTCAGGTAAGAACTTATGCGTCTAAATGCCTCGTTATTCTAATTTTGAAACATGTCTATGATACATTTATAGGCATATACGCTTGCTTTATAGTGTAAGTACCGTAATATGGAGTAATTTATCTCCATAAAATGAGAGACATATTACCATTTTTAGGGTAAATTACTGTATTTGGAGATATATCAAGATAAAGAAAGTATCTTTCAAAGCGTTTATGCAGTCTAAGCTAAACAACTATTGCCTCATATGTTGAATTAAAAATATGAAAGAAAACTTAGGACTTTGTAGCATATTTAAAGATCCTAAATTAATAGTCCGGATAGTTCTCTAGGTCTTCTTAAAATAGGAAAGGGCCACAAGCTCAGGTGAGAACTTGTCTGTATAAATAAATTGTTCTAATTATAAGTCAGATAGTTTTTAAAGTCTTATTATAAAGACGTAATAATGGCTGACTGAGGTAATCAAAGGTTATCTAGGTACTATTTTGGTTCCAAGAAACACAGATAATATGCTACTTCTTTGAGTGATTAGCATTGGACCTCTAAAAGCAGAAAATTTTGGAGTTTGTAAATGAGTCAAAAAGCTAGTTTATATTATTTTGTACTTAGAAAATGACAATTGAAATCCTATAGAGACGGAAAAGGATCTTAATTCTAGGCTCAGGGAGACACAGGACTTAAAGAGATACTCGGGACAATAAAAACTAACTGCAATTCTAAACCTGCCTCTACTTTCCTCTCGTAATTTGTGTATGGGATACATCGTCCAATGTGTATATTAGGAGAAATATCTACTGTATGATCTACCATGATATTCTAGATATACTAGCATTGGGGCAATATGCAATAGTAGTCAACAGCAGCATATAAATTATACTAACTCAATTTTGCGATGAGAAAATTAGCTAGGAAATGGATAAGGTGATAAGAAAAATAGGGCTTAAATAGTAAGTATGGCAGTAACATAGATAGTATAAGATGAAAAGTTGACAAAGGTTAAAGCGAGACGCTAAGCTAAGAAATCAGCGATTGAAGTGGTAGTTGATTGAAAAGCAAACAATTGTGACTGCTGAGTATAGGGAATTTAATATCTATACTAGATGTATTAAAGATATAACGAATAGTATGGAAGTAAATAAAATATAATAAAATGACTATAAGTTATTTACAAATACCGTTATAAAAGTGTTCTAGACGAACGAGAAGTATTAAAAGAGAAGGTTTAACATACGAATAAAACGATGACGAACTAGGAACGAAACATGCAATGCTAGTGACTGTATAAATTCATGCGTACAAGCACCATTACTAATATTAGCTGCGTTTGTCAAGGTTTTGGGATCTTAATTTGCGAAATAATTTCAGCACTATTATATACTCCGTTCATACTTAGAAACAGATAATCAATGTTGATCATACTTTACATTAATACCGCTTATGTAGAAAGTAAGATAATACTTTTAGAGAAGTGCTTGAATTATAACGGATAAGAAAGCGTGTTCTTGTAGAAATAGTTGGAAGGCATCCAATTTTACTATATACGAATTACCCACAAAGTGCGGGTATTCAATTC
>NW_002061001.1:32929-33199 GCF_000150275.1 Trichoplax adhaerens
ACAGGCTTTTTTAACGGGAACAAGCTATTCTCCTAATGAATGTTATCCATACTTAGCATCTTCGTTACCGATGTGGATTTAGGTTGAAATTGATCAACAACAAATAGTAGAGCTTAAATCGATCGATATGGCCTAGATATTGAATATTAAGTAGTCAAAAATCTCGATAGTGTCCTCTTTTTCAAAGTTTAAAAATGGCGTTTCATGTACTGAGAAATTGGATAGGAATCTTACCACATGTTATCGTAAAGATCGGTTGTAAAGTTAATT
>NW_002061001.1:33249-34310 GCF_000150275.1 Trichoplax adhaerens
AATTAGCTACTACATTCTTGGGCAATAGAAATCCAGTAGTACTACAATGGCTCAAGCCTTAAGGGCTGTTATATAGGTCCAGATCCTAATCTAGGTCATAATGCGAAATAACAAAATATGTCCACAGCTACCNCCGTATATGATTGATTAAGGCAGTTTACTCAGTCAAGTATAAAAAGCTAATAACATTAGTGGAAATTAGTGTGTTTGTATTTAGAATTCAACACTTTGAAATACAGTAAAGTCGATAGAAGAAATTCAGACTTGAATTTCACTTGCAAGATCGGCTATTGCTTATAAATAAATATGTTTAACGGCCGCCATTTTATGATATGCAACATATCGAAAAGCTCTCTATAGACCGATACAATTAGTAATGATTCAAATGAAAGTCGAGCCGTAATAACTTAAGCAAGTATACTGTTTTCATTATTTAATTGCTTACGTATTTGGCTATTAATAATTCTGGTTTACGATATAATTTATTAAGTTAAAGTAAAAATGATGCTATCGAGGCTTACTATCAATTTTAAGTGTCGTTCTAGACTGATGCATGTTTGGTATAGAATAGCTAGATAAAATTAATAGATTTGCGCTTCCATCCGCGGGATTTTTGGATAAAATAATTTGGAGTATTTCTGAGCAGATTGCTATTAAAAGATGGTATTTTTGTACGATTGTTACAATGTGTAAGAGCGTTCTAATTATTAGGTACTTTAAGTCAATCTTTTTACTGAGAATTACTTTAAAGATCCTCTAGAATATTTTCGTGCAGCGGCTAAAAGCTTGCGTTATAAATGGAATGATCTTGGACGTATACTTACTGAAAGCTTTTCAGCGTATACCTTTGCAGACTATTTGAGTAATTATGGTAGAATTTTCAAAATTTGATATGATTGGTATGATCGTAACATTGAGAAATTATTTTTAAAGGAATTTCCTAGATTTTCAAATGAATAAGGTTATAAAGGTGCTGCATGTCAACTTAGTAAGTTATTTAGCTATTGCACAATATTTACGTTTAAAATCAAGTTAGTAAGGTAAAGAAGTGCTTAGTGTTC